>NC_077233.1:54967627-55112627 GCF_027887165.1 Monodelphis domestica | reverse complement strand
GGGCTCAGTGTAAAGCATTGGTAATTTATACACACAAAGGTCAAAGGTCACAGATTCCAGAAAGGTCACAGATTCCAGTAACTGAAACCCATTCTAGCACACAGAAAAAATATCACTAAATATTCATTCTGTTTTTAGCCCTATATACAGAGAGCATATCTTCATTTCTTTGATAATGCAGCTGGAAACCATTAGGGTATCATTTACTTTCATTAAAGTGATCATTAATTTGTTGAAAAGAAAATGTTTGTGTTAAACTGTCAAGATCTCCAACTTACATCAGAAATCCATTGTTGCAAGAACAGAACAAAGCAGGCTCTCCATATCAGCCTCCAGACAGTTTATTAATATCTCTAAAGCCCCTATAGACATTGTTCATGGGAAATGGGAGTGTGATATGAAAAAATAAATTAGAAAGCTGGAGACTTAAATTAGAAAGAGGTGAGACTCAGGTTGGAAGGAGCCATTTTTTTTCCTTTTCCAAGAGATTCAGAAAAGTAGAGACACTGACAAGACACTGACTCTGCCCTGAGCCGTAAGGATGAAAATAAAGGAGTCTCTTGTTTTAAACCTATTCATTCAGCAGATTTCAGATTTACTCATGTTTTCTTAAATTAAGGAAGCAATTCAAGGAATATGCAGGTGTCCCTCCTTTTGGAGCATATTTACTTTGTGAATTTTCAGATTTATTTGCATTTTCCTAAGTGATGGAGTCAATTCAATGCCCATATGTTAGTCCCTCATTTTAAGATTATTCATTTAGTAAGAAAGACAGAATGATTTGAAAGAGTGAAGAAAGGCAGAAGGGAAGAAAAAAAGAGTGGGATGAGTTAACTTTCTCTATGACCTTGAAGCATTTGATTTATCCCCAGACCTGTCAAAGTCAGTCCTTTGGGTAGGAAAGACTAATAAATAAAACCCAATAAGGGGGTTGTTGTTACTGAGTCATTTTCAACTCTTAACAACCCTATCTGGGGTTTTCTTGGCAGAGATACTAGAGTGGCCTCTCATTTCCTTCTCAAGATCATTTGGCAGATGAAGAAACTGAGGCAAACAGTATTAAATGACTTTGTCCAGAATCACACAGCCAGTAAATATCTAGAACTCAGGTCTTCCTGATTCCAGGCCTGGTACACTCTCCACAATACCACCTAGTTTCCCTAGAATAATTCATAAAGGATTGTAAAAAGCCTATTTAAGGATAGTAAGGCATGGCTAAAGCAAGGTCAAGCAAGAGCTAGAAGCACCTACCATGTGCCTAGATACTCTGATGCCCATTAAAGGAAGAAGGAAATATGGAGAAACAGTGGTCTAAAAGGAGCAAACATGATTGTTCCACACTCTCCTATACATTTGAGATCATTAGCTTATTAGTTTAGTCCTAAACCCAGCTGGTGTGCTATTTTTGCAACTTATTTTGAGGTTGTTATTAATGTTTTATAAAAAAAATTTTCTCTGATTAAAAATGAGTGATTTAAGAGTTTATTGGTATTCCTGTGGATGATTGTGTTTCTTCTTAGAGCCAATATTCTTTCTTTTAGAGGCAGCAAGTAAACTGCAAAGAGTGTTGGGATGGTGAATCAGGAGACCCTGGGATGGCCTGTGAATAGCTCAGATTGTTAAGAAGTCTTTCAGTCTTTCAGTGTTCCAGATGATAAGACAAACTCTTAGGCTGGTATTCAAGATTATCCACAATTCTATTAGCTGTTCCTCAAACTTGACACATCTCTCACCTTCCATTCGCAACCGGCATCCTTCATGCCTGAAATTAATTATCTATCTATCTATCTATCTATCTATCTATCTATCTATCTATCTATCTATCTGTCTATCTATCTGTCTCCCCACACCTCTTTCCCTGTCTCTGCCTGTCTCTTTGTCTTTCTCCCCCTTCCTCATTTTCTCTCTGATTTCTGTCTTTTTTCTCTCCTTCCCTCATTTCTCTCTCTTCCTTTCTCCTCCTGACTTTCTCTGTCTCTCTGTCTCTCCTTTGTTTTCTCCCTAATCTCTGTCCATCTCCTTGTTCTCTCTTTTGCCTTCTCCTTATCTCTAATCTCTCTCTCTCTGTCTGTCCCTCTGTCTCTGTCTCTGTCTGTCTGTCTGTCTCTCTCTCTTCCCCCCTCCCTACCTCCCTGCTTTTCTCCCTCCCTCCCTCCTGCCCCTCCCTACCTTTCTCTCCTCTTTGCCTTTCTCTCTTCCCTCATCTTTCTCTCTGTCTCCAATCTCTGACAGTCTAGTTCTATCTGTGTCTTTGTTCTCTATGTCTCTGTCATGTTCATTCTCTGTCCATGTTCCTTTCTGTTTCTCTGTCTGCCTCTGAAGGCCCACTATAATCTGATCACTCCACAGCTCTTGCTTCCTATACTTACTGGCTATAGGACAATGGATGAGTCACTTAACCTTTTTGTACTGCCAAAGGAATTATCTGGGGCAGATGAGTTGTTGATATGCATCAATGAAGGGAGTTTCCATACCAGGGAATTCCTCATCTTGATGAAAAATAATGTCTGGTCCAAAAATGACCTAACTATTAAAAAAAATTACATTCTCTTGGACTTCTCTACTAGCAGCAATGTAATGATCCAGGACAATTCTAAAGGACTTATGAGAAAGAACACTATCTGCATTCAGAGGAATAACTGTGGAAGCAGAAATGCAGAAGAAAAACAACTGCTGATCACATGGGTCATGGGGATATGATTGGGGATGCAGACTCTAAACAATCACCCTAGTGCAAATATTAATAATATGGAAATAGGTCTTGATCAATGCCATATATAAAACCCAGTGGAATTGCATGTCAGCCTCAGGAGGGGGTTGGGGGAGGGGAGGGAAAGAACATGAATCTTGTAACCATGGAAAAATATTCTAAATTAATTAATTAAATAATTTTTTTAAATTACATTCTGCTCAGTGATGATCTATCTCCCCTGACTTTGATTTCAATTTTTGTCCTGATGGAAAATGCCTCTTTAGGTGATGGAACAGATTTGAAATCAGGAAGAACCAGGTAAAAAAAATCTTCCTTTGATCCTAATTAACTATGTGGCCTTGAGCAAGTGACTGTTGGGGTCTGTTTCCTTATCTATAGTGGGTTGGTTTAAGCAGCCTCTAAGGCTACTTCAACCTTTGATAGGGACCTGTCTTCTGCCCAGTCCTACTCTCCTGCCTCTTTTGCCTTTATTCTGATGTCTCATGATCTTTTTCTCTCTACCATGGGGTGCTGCCTGCTACCCTGTTCCCAACCTAAGGACACAGTTCATTCTGCTTAGCCCAAGTGCAAAAAGTCTGAGTTATGACTGACCTAATTGACTTAAAACAAAACAAAACAAAACGCTGTCTTCCATCTTATAATCAATACTTTGTATTGGTTCCAGGGCAGAAGAGTGGTATGTTCTCTCCTAGTAGCAATGCAATGATCCAAGACAATTCTGAGGGACTTATGAGAAAGAATGCTATCCACATCCAGAGAAAGAACCGTGGGAGCAGAAATGCTGAAGAAAAACAACTGCTTCATCACATGGATCGATAGGGATATGATTGGGGATATAAACTCTAAATGATCACCCTAGTACAATTAGCAATAATATGGAAATAGGTCTTGATCAATGACACATGTAAAACCCAGTGGAATTGCTCATTGGCTACTGGAGGGGGATGGGAGGAGGGGACAGAAAGAACATAAATCATGTATCCATGGGAAAATACTCTAAATTAATTAATTAATTAAATTAAATGTTTCAAATAATAAAAAAAGAATGGTATGAAGGCTAAGTGACTTGCTGGGCCACATAACTAGGAAGTGTCTGAGGCCAAATTTAAACCAAAGACCTTTTGTCTCTAGACTTGACTTTCAATACACTGAGCCACCTAATTGCCCCAGACCTGACTTACTCAAGTTAGATAACCTGGATTTAAATCCCACCTCCTAAACTTACTCTGTATCTGATTTCAGGCAAATCATAGAACCTTCCTGAGTTCCTGTTTCCTCGTTTGTAAAACGAGAGGTCCTTCTAAATGGCTTCTCTGGTCCTTCAGAACTCGATCTCTGATCCTATGATGGTATCCCTGGAATAATTCATGTTGGTTCAAGGTGGGATTGCAGGAAAGGAAGACAGGCTTTCACATGATTAGAAAACTGACTTAGAGAGAAAAAACAGCATTGGGGCAAGTGAACCATATCTGGAAGAAATCATTGAAACAGTGGCATCAGCTAAGTTCAAAGTAAACCTCAGAACCTTACTAGCTATGTGAGTTTGGGCAAGTCACTTAACCCTGTTTGCCTCAGTTTCCTCTTCTATAAATATAAATTCTATAAAATGAGCTAGAGAAATAAATGATAGACTATTCTAATATCTTTAACAAGAAAACCCCAAATGGGATCAAGAAGAGTCAGACATGGCTGAAAAACAACCGAAGCAAAAAATATGTATTAGGCTACAACCCCCGAATATCCCTTACCCTCCATTAGTTTATATGTAGTGGTTAGGCTGAAGAAATCCATGACACAAGAGGGGGAAGAGGGAGAGGAAAGGAGAGAGAGGGGAGAGAGAGAAAGGAGAGAGAAGGCAGACAGACAGACAGAGAGAAGAGATGGGAGAGAGAGAGAGAGAGAGAGAGAGAGAGAGAGAGAGAGAGAGAGAAGGAGAGAGGTCAGAAAGAGGGAAAGAAAGAAACAGAGAAAGATAAACTGATATATCAGAGAGAGAAAGAAAGAGAAACATGGAGATAAGAGAGAAAAGGAAGGGGAAGGGAAGATAGGGGTGGGCAAAGGAAGAGAGACAGAGACAGAAAGTCAGAGAAAGAGGAGAGACAGACAGACAGAGATAGAGAGAGGGAAAGAGGAGGGAGAGAGAGGAAAAAAAAAGGCAGAGAGAAAAAGACAGGGATAGAAATTGGAGAGGAAGGGGAAGACAAAGACAGAGATAGACCAAAGATAGACATACAGAGCTGGTGCCTAGCCCTTGGAAAGAAAGAATCTAAAGTCCTCAAAGCCAGGGTGATTCAGACCCAGGGTGTTTGTGTGCTTTCTGAGGCTTCAAATCCTTGAGAAATGCATTTCCCTTCTCTGAATAGTCTGTAAAATTGCCCGGAAAAGTAGCAAAATTAAATTCATTTTCCTGACCAGAACAAAAAGGACACTTTGTCATTTCTCTAAGAAAAGGTGTTTTTTCCCTCTTTCTTTGAAAAAAATGCTTATGAGAGTACTGAGAAAATGACAGCAATAAAGAGAAAAAAACCCAAGCAGGGAACTGTCCCTAAACCATCATCAAGCTCCACCAGTCTCACATTCCACCCAAGTCTGCATTCTCCACATTCTCTTACTCTGCATCCCAATGCCAGCAAATTCAAGAGGCATATAGATGGCTAGAAAGATAGGACTATGGCTTGGGATGACAGTGTCGTTGAGGGGTTTGCAAAGGGGCAGAGAGAGGCAAGAATTCACACACAGGCCTGATTATAAATTGCAGAGTGAAATCACTAAACATTTATCAAGTATCTATTGTGTGCCTGGCTCCGTGCTATGTTACGTTTAGCTCTGAGAGTGGGGTTTAGATTTGAATAATAGCTCACATTTCTATGGCATTTTACAGTTCAACATTTATTCAACAAGAATTTACTGAGCATCTGTCATGTGCCCAACACTTTATATTTTTTGCCTTTATATATATATCCCCAAATGGAGATAAAAAGACAAAGTAGTTGCTGTTTTTTGTTGTTGTTTTTTTTTTAACCATTACCTTCCGTCTTGGAGTCAATACTGTGTATTGGCTCCAAGGCAGAAGAATGGCAAGGGCTAGGCAATAGGGGTCAAGTGACTTTCCCAGGGTCACACAGCTAGGAAGTGGCTGAGGGTAGTTGCTGTTTTTGAGATGCTTATATTCAGTTGTTTCTTCATGACTCTGTGGGATGATTAGTATGAATATAATTAGGTCCATTTTACAGACGAAGACTTGTAGAAGTTGCATCTTGCTCAAAGTGGCATGATTAGTTTTAGACCCAGGATTCCAACCTAGCTTTCTCATGACTGTAGATCCCACATTTTCAGATATGACACACTACCTTCTCTAAGAAACCATATGGATAATCCTTAGGAAAAGTATCCAGGAAGATAAAAGGAAATCACTGTTCCCCAGTGTCAAACTTTATTGTTCTCCAGGTACATATTGTTTGTTCCTGTCTCTAGACAGTCACTTAACTCTGTTTGCCTCAGTTTCCTCATCTGTCAAATGAGCTGGAGAAGGAAATGGCAAACCACTCAAGAATCTTTGCCAAGAAAACCCCAAACTGAGTCACAAAGAGTTGGACACTACTGAAACAATAATAAAAATAATGGTAATTCCTTCTTTATCACTAGTATATTTGAGAATATATACTAGTGAAAAGAGAAAATAAAAATTTGAAAACATCAGTGAAAGTATACTCCAAATGTAATTCAGTGTGGGTAGCACTTGTAATTTGGACTAAGTAAAGTTATTTTTTTGGTTATAAACTCCTATTTCAGAGTTGTAGGAATCTGTAAAATTGGAACAAGTGAAAAGAGGTTTTTTTACTATAATTTATCATTTTTGCTTAAATAATTTACATGACAGTGCATTATTTATTCAATAAACAATTCATATTGTAGATGTTTATGACTTTTCTCTAATCATTGTTCTAAAATAAAACTTTAAGATTAGTCAAAAAAGCAATAAGTGGAGATTACTTTGAAAAACAATAAATTCCTTTTATCTATGGAGTACCTTTATAATTTTTGAAGTATTTTCACATTCATTGCTTCATTTGATGCTTACAACAATCTGGTGAGAGGAACAGAGGATGCAGGTACTATCATCATTTTATAAATAAGTTCCAGAGAGGTCAAACCACTTGTCCAAGATCACACAGAAGAGAAACCCAAAGTCTCATTGGACTTACCATGTTTTATTGACTCCTAATCCAGTGCTTTTTCCACTAGACCACAAAATAAAAGGTTTATTATATGGCTGTGATTACTATTAAAACAGAAAGTACATATTTCTCTTCAAGAAAATAATAAGACATAACTAATCAAGTCATAGCAAAGTCTAGGGGATTAAATGTATGAGATAAATTAGAGAAGAAGAAAGAGGAAAAGAAGGAGGAGGAGGAGAAGCCATAGAGACTAAATTCCCTCTTCCAATGGGAATCAATGTCCATCCCCCAACTTAGAGTCTTAGAAGTTCCTGAGTATTATTATCTCTATTTTACAGATAAGGAAACTGAGGCTTGGCACAATGGTGTGACTTGCTATTATCATAATCTATTAAGCACCAGAAGTGGGATTTACCTACACATCCTCCTCCAAGCCCAACACCCCATCTCTGAGCCACTCTTTTCTCATTCCAAGCAACAAAAAGAGTTTCCAAGGACAAATAAAGACATCATTTATGAAAAATTATTTTTGTTCCTTTCAACCAAATAGCTGAGGTTGTAGTTAAAGATTCAATTCAATCTTAAAAGTCTAGAAAAGTCAAGACCTCAGGAAAAGAGGAGTAGCTTGAAATGCTGAAAAGAAATGGAGATGGTAAGGAAGTCCATTCATTCCTATTTGCAGGACTTTGAAACTGACAAAGTTAATTCATCTCCACTTCATCCCTTGTAAGGTGATATTCTGGAGAAGAGAGAAACCAATTGAAGAGAGAATCAGCAAAAAGATACCCAGAAATCTTAAATGCAAGATGAATGCTCAGCATTTCCTAGTGGGGATCTCCCCAGAATGTCTGGATCACTGAACATCAGGTCAATCTCTGACCTTCAGGATATTCCAAAATGAAGGGAGTGTGGAGCAGCAGGGAGAACACTTTAGTGGGAGGTGGGGTTGGGATGGAACTAGCCTAGTGAAAGTTCTACCTGCCTTACCACGTGATCTTAAGCAAGGCATGACCACTCTGGGCCTCAGTTTCCTAATGTGTCAAATGGAGATCACAACATTGGAGTGCTTACCTCCTTGTCTCACCTCATTGTTGCCTTTCTTTGTATACTGAACACTTAGCACAGTGTCCACTGGCATATCATAAATCAACTTGTCATTTATTAAGCACCTACTATATGCCTGTCAATGTGCTAATTTCCAGGGATACAAAGAGAAACAAAAACAGACCTTTCTTCAAAGAGTTCACAATCTGATGGGGGGGAAAACATACAAACAACAATTTACAAATAAGATATATGTAAGAGCTATCTCAGAGGGAAGACAGTAAGATTAAAGAGGACTAGGAAAGGCTTCTTATATAAGAAGGTGGAGTTTTAGCACTTCATTAATAGTTGTTGATTAATGGTTGATTGGTAGAACAGATAACAAAATGGATGTGAAAATGTTTTGGAAACTCTCCTACAAAAAAAAAAAATTCATTCCAGAAAGGACCTGGAAATCTTAGGAGTGGTATGGAAATCACATATTTGTTCCATGGAAAAGAAGGAAATTATTCCAGAGCCTCAAAGGAATTCTGGTTAGATCTATATGATTCCCAATCTTGAAACCTTTAGCTTTCTTTCTCTTCTTTGGAGGGTGGGGGAAAATAAGTCAAATGCTTCAAATGAGGCAAACTTGGAAGTTCAAATGGGGTATCATAGTGGGAAAAGCCCTGGATTTAGTCGTGTTCAAATCAAGCATAGCTGCCACAAGATTAGTTTCAACTGTTACTAACAGTGTGAACTTGGTGAAGTCCCTTAACTTTTCTGAGTCAGCTTCTTCATCTGTAAGATATGTATGATAAATCACAAAGGTAGATCTTAAGGCTCTATAGTATTAAAATATGCAGTTATTCTATCCAGATGCTTGCCTCTTTTTTTTCCAAAAGGGAAGAAATGACCAGGCTTAACTGATGGGGATAATCCTTTTAGTTGGCCTCTTTAATGCTAAACCCATTCTCTGCTCTACTACTAGATTAAACCTTCTCTACTTTTATCACATCACTTCCCAGCTCAAGAATACATAATGGTTCCCCAATACCAGAATAAAGTCTGAACTTCCCTCTAACAGTTAAAGGTCTCTATAATGTCTCATAGCATTTACTATCGACTTTGAAACACATAATTATATTCTGTCTGTACCATTTTGCATATTTATTGTCCCCTGGCTAGATTGTAAACTTTTATTTTATTCTCCTTACACTTGTCTTATACACACTCATATCACCTAGCAGAGTGTTAGACACATAGTAGGGATAAATAAAATGGAACAAAATAGAATATAAAGTAGCAGAATGAATATATAATTTCATTCTCTAGAATGAAATATAATAATGCAGAATAGAGCAGAATAAGATGAATGGAATGAAACAGAAACAAATGGAGTGGAGTGGAATGGGATGGAATAGAATAGTGTGGAATATAATGGAATAGAGCAGATTGGGGTAGAGTAGAATGGAATGGAATGAAGTGAAATAGAATATAATAAAGTGCATGGAAAAATAGTATCATATCCCACTCCAACAAAATCTCTTGTCCACCTTCAAGCTAGAGGGAGCTGTGGTACAGAGCAGATTCTATTCAGCAAGCCTTGGACTAGATTCAGCCTTTGAAGCCTTTTCTAAATGTAAGATTCTATATCCTGAGTCCTTCATTTGAAAATGAACCCTGACTGAAGAAATAGACCAATTTCAAAGACCCTGGTTCCTAGTCAGGATTGGAGAGCTGCTGGGAAATTAAATTATTTTGTCAAATAAAACAATTTAGGTCCCTTCCAGTTCTGACATTCTATGACTCACCTGTCGGCAATTGTCTGCTATCAACCAAATAAAAAGAGATGTCCTCCTCCTCCTCCTCCTCCTCCTTCTCTCTCTCTCTCTCTCTCTCTCTCTCTCTCTCTCTCTCTCTCTCTCTCTCTCTCTCTCTCTCTCTCTCTCTCTCTTTCTCTCTCTCTCTCTCTCTCTCTCCATACACAGGTGCACACACACACACACACACACACACACACACACACACACACATTTTGCCCTAGGATAATAATACTAATCCTAGGGAGAAAGATATCACTGAGACCTCTATCTATAACCTGTCACAGACAGGGAAAAACAACCTAAATCTCACTGTAGCATGAGGTCATCCTTTGAAAAGTGACTGTCATGCATTCTACTGCCAAACCATACCAGATCTTCTCGAAGTCTTTTTCATCCTAAGTCACGATTTTAAACTGTAACTATCACATCTGAGTCATTGTTGTCACTGTGCTCAAACTCAGGACCACCTACATTGATGTGGCATTAATTGAAAAGTCCCACAGGAGCCCTGGTGTATGGTTATCCCAAATTGAAGCTGTGTCAGGAGATCTGGGTTCACTCATCCCAGATGAGTCACAAACTTAGACGAATTGCTTCATTTCCCTGGACCTTCCTTTGTAAAATCAAGGGACTGGACTAAGATTCTTAATAGCATTCAATTTTTATGGTTCAGTGAAACCACTGTAAATTGTACTCATCAATAAAGCAAGTACTGCATATGGGGGAGGGACATCAGAAGCAAGGGATGATTCAAAAGTCTAGCTTCTCACCTAGCACAGGTATGGAGATTCTATAAGGTCTAAATACCAGTGATTCATATTTGAAAAAAAGCCTCCAAGATAAGTTGTCCTACACTGTAGAGGTGTGCTGATTTCAGGAATCCAACTCTTAAATGAACCTTCCGTATTGTTCCAACTTAATGCAGAAGGCCCTCATCAATTCATTGTGAGAAGTCCCTTAGGGAAAAAAAATCGATAAGGCTACCTATCCTACACACTTCCTAACTCCAAGAGTAGTCCTTTATAAACTCTTAGTCAGACAAAATCAGGTCTTCCCCAAGTTTTGCTTGCCCTGGTGCGCTACAGCACACTCTCCAAGGTCCTGATTCTAAGTGCAAGACATGACTCCTGACCCTCAATTCCTCTGGACCTGACTCCATCTCTGAACCTGTCAGCCTTCAAGTAGAGCTGTGGTGCTAGATCTGACAACCAGTCCCAAATAGGAAACACTTATTGACTGGGTGAATAGATTAGCAAGAAGTATGACACTGTACAGAAGGTGTTCAGCTGGGAGTCAAGGGACTGGATTCTAATCTCAGTTCTGCATGCTTAATGGGACCTTGGGTAGATCCCTCAATATACTTAAGCCTCAATTGTTTCATATAGCAACTGAAGGAATTGAGCAGAACAATTTCTAAAATATGTTCCAAACATAAAATTCATAAAAATGGAAAGCAAAAAAAGCGGATGCCTTTAAGTTCCATCATTTAATCTCCAAGTGAAAGGGGGAAATGGGGTAAGAGAAATCCTATAAAGGGAGTGTAATGTTGTTCAGAAGAGGATGCTCCCATAATGCTAAGCAAATGGAATTTGAAAGAGAGAGAGAGAGAGAGAGAGAGAGAGATGAGGAGAGGGGAGATGAAGCTTATAAGAGAAAAGAGGAATGGTGAGAGGTGTATGTTGTCCTTAGGGTACAGTGGCTAGCACATTTGATTTGTAGTCAGAATATGTGAGTTCAGATCCCAACTCTGTCAATTACTAGCCACGAAACATTAGGCAAGTCACTTTCCCTATCTAGACTTGAGTTTCCTTATCTGTAAAATGAGGGAATTGGACTAGATGACATTTAAGGTTCTTTTGAGCCCTAAATCCTTGACCTCTGAATTTCTCTCACCATTTTGTTGATCCCTACTGTGTAGTTAATACATTTTAGCTTTGATTATACTTCTTCATGTCTCTGTTTTATTCCCCCTACTAAATGATAATATCAGCATCAATAAAGAGATCCTTTTTTTTTTCACCTTTGCATCCCAGCCTTGGCACAGGATATTGCACAGACTGGACTCTTCATAATTTTTTGCTGATTTACATTGTATTAATATGGTCTATCTTAAGTCACATGTACCTCTTTTTTTTTAAGCCCTTACCTTCCATCTTGGAGTCAATACTGTGTTTTGTCTCCAAGGCAGAAGAGTGGTAAGGGCTAGGCAATGGGGGTCAAGTGACTTGCCCAGGATCACACAGCTAGGAAGTGTCTGAGGTCGGATTTGAACCTAGGACCTCCGGTCTCTAGGCCTGACTCTCAATCCACTGAGCTACCCAGCTGCCCCTGTCACATGTACCTCTTGATCAGGACAATGTATAGTTAAACTTGGACAACCCCAACCAGAGGGCCATGAATGTAACAAAATGCTTAATATTCATAGACCATAATAACCAAAAAGAAGATGAAACAGTTATTTAGTTTTCAGTAGCTCTAATTGACCAGCTAGAGCTCACATTACTGGAGACAAATTCATGTGCTACTTTAAACCACTGAACCAGAAAGAGAGATGCAATGACAACTCGACAGGTACCAGCATCAGGATCTGCTTTTGAATCAAGCCTTTTCCTCCCACCCCATGTTGCCTTCACCCCTGCCAGCAGGATATTGTCACTCATTTGCCTTCACCTACAGGATCTGGGCCACCCATGCCCTGGGATTAATTTTTCCCCAGCAGGAAACGAATAAGAAACTTTCGGATGAATAAGAACTCTGCCTTGGCATCAGGTTCACCATCTGGTGTTGTCTCTGGTCACCACTGCCTCATACAGAATTTTCTCACTGTCTACCCCAGATTTCTGACTTCAAGTCCTCTATTCCTCTCAACTCCAATCCAAGAATCATAGAATTGGAATTTAAAAGGATCTGAAAAATTATCTTGTAGAATCCCCTCCATGAATTAGGCAATATGCTATCAGGGAAAGATCACTGGACTTGGGGTCAGGATTGACAAGAGTTCCAGTCCTGCATTTGTCACTTATTAGCTATATAACATTCATACTTCTCTGGACCTCTGATTCCTCATCTATAAAATGGCAATATTAGATTCTATCCCCATAGGACTGTTAGGAGGACTAAGTAAGGTAATCTGAGTGAAATCAGGAAGCTTGATTTCAAGTCCCTTATACTTTACCCTCCTGGATTCCTAAACTGCTAACCATTATGACCCTAACACCTTCTCCCACGCTTTCCCAGTCTTGGCCTCCAAGTGATGACCTCAATCTACACTCTACTACCATCCATAGTCCTAACTTGACATAAGAATGGCAGAATCTTGGGGGCATCTGGGTATCTCAGTGGATTAAGAGCCAGGCCTAGAGATGGAAGGTCCTAGGTTCAAATCTGGCCTCAGACACTTCTCAGGTGTGTGAACCTGGGCAAGTCACTTAACCCCCATTGCCTAGCCCTTACCACTCTTCTGCCTTGGAACCAATCCACAATATTGATTCCAAGACAGAAGGTAAGGGTTTAAAAAAAAGAAAGGCAGAATCTAGACACAGTCATGTATGACAAATGGAGCTTCTGGCTTTGGCCAGAAAACAGTCTTCTTAGCAGGTAGTAGAATTGAGAGAGGGTGGAGAAGACTTTTCAGCATGAGAAATTTATCCCTGAACTAATTAATACAAAAGCTTGACATATGGTACCTTTGGAGTCATGTGATACTCATTATAAACTCATGGAAAAGCCAATAGGATGGTCACTTACTTGTCTGATGTTTGAAAGGGATGTTCTCCATGTACATGTTTGTTTTTCCATCTCTACCAGCTACTTCCCTCTGTAGGGAAAGAATTCAGCCAGAAAACTGGAGCCAGATTGACTTCCAGGAAGTTTCACAATGGATGGGATGTGCCTTAAGTTGGTATGAAATGTAATGGGAGAATGGATAGTTGAGTCAGAAAGAAAATTTGAAGCACTAATAAGGGGAATGTTAAAGACTGTAACAAAACATGGCAGCCAGTAACAAAGTAAAAAATGGGACAGGACTAGCACTGATTGCCATTGGAGTAGATAATAATACCTTCTGCAGCAAGGTACTAGATCCTACCGGGAAAAATGAATGGCAAACGTTATACTCAGTCAGTCAGAGAGAGAGAGAGAGAGAGAGAGAGAGAGAGAGAGAGAGAGAGAGAGAGAAATCTTTAGTAATCTCACAATTGGACAGAAAGATGGCATCTGTGGATTGGTTCTTAATATTCCTGAGGGCAGTTCCATGATAGAAAGTGATCACAGACAAAACTCTTATGCTAGGCATGAGCCCACTTAAAGTCACCTGGACAGTTCCCTCTATGTCTGCCTGGAGCCTCTGGGTCCTCATTCTCAGAAATCAAGCAAGGGTGTGTGTTCTAATTCAGGACAAAGGAGCATGGGGCAGTTTTCAGGAAACAGAATAGGGTTTTTCTCCCTTAATATAGTCTCCAGTGCTAGATAAAATCCCCCACCTGGATTCTAGGAGGCTCATTTCTCTTCATACAAGCAGGGATACCACATTAGCTATTGCTAGCTACAGTTGCTACTACTAAAACCAGCTAGCTTGCTCATAAAAGGAAAACAATGCCTTTCTCTGAAATTCAGCCAAGGTTTCATTTAAGCTGGGCTCCTTTATTTCTGTCATTCTTATTTAAAATAATAAGCTAGTTGGCAACTCTCAGGTGCAATCTACCCTCCAATTTTATCTAATCCTCCCGAATGTCTATTGACTATTACTTGTCTTTCTCTGGCTTTACATTTTTGTCCAGGATAGTTCCTTGCCTTATGACCATCAACCCCAAATTGCTCAATGTACAAGCAGATACTCTGGTCTTCCCTTCAACATAGATGTCCCTTCATTTCATTTTAGAGCATTTGATTAAAGGACAACCTAGTCATTTTTCTATTTTATCATTATAATATCAGTATATTATCTACATTTTTAAATGGAGTAACTGAAAGGTAAGATGGATAAAGACAGTCTAAGATCTTCCAAAGAGCCAGGGCTAGACTAGATGCCCCCCAGCCCCATGATTCCTGTGCAGTGTGATTGAAAGAACACAGTCAAGGACAGGTAGATGGTACAGTGGATAGAGCACTAGACTTGGAGTCAAGAGGACTTGGATTCAAAATATGGACTTAGACATTTCCTAGCTATGTGTCCCTGGGCAAGTCATTTAACATCAATTGTCTAACCCTTACCCTTCTACCTTAAGGAAAGAAAGAAAGAAAGAAAGAAAGAAAGAAAGAAAGAAAGAAAGAAAGAAAGAAAGAAAGAAAGAAAGAAAGAAAGAAAGAAAGAAAGAAAGAAAGAAAGAAAGAAAGAAAGAAAGAAAGAAAGAAAGAAAGAAAGAAAGAAAGAAAGAAAGAAAGAAAGAAAAGCCTAAGAGCATGCATGAAGCCTAGGCGTTTCTCTCACTTCAATGGCACCATGGAAAATGGGCTGCATTTGGAACTGACTGCTATTTATTACCTGTGTGACCTGAAGTTAGCCTTCTAAACCTCTATAAAATGAGCAAATTATACTAGATAACCTCTTATATCCCTTCCATCTCTAAATCTATAGCCCTATGACTATAATGACAATTAGCTAGTCATTTCACCCTTCTGAACTTGTTTCCTTATCTATAAGATGAAGAGGGGAGTAAGAAGGGAGGCAAGGAGAATCTGAAAATAGTGGATAGGGGAGTGAGGCTGTAGACAATGGAGAATGGAGAAGAGTAAAGGGGAAAGAGAAGAAGGTGGGGAGAATATAAGAGGGCAACATGGGGGATGGAGGAATGAGGACAGAAGGTTATGGAAGTGGAAATAATATGGTGGAGAAATCTGATTTTAGAATCAGAGGACTTGGCTCGAGTCCCAGCACAGCCTCTGACAATGTATGAGACCCTTAGAGAAGTCATCTAACCAATCCCTAAGTCTCCAAGTTAGGGATGGAATGTTCTCTATGGAGAAAATTTCCCCATCAGTAGAAGTCACAAATCTTTCATGTATTGGTGTCTAAGTGGTATGAACTGTCTGTGTAAGAGAGTCAGTACCATAGAAAAAGGAGAGATCACTATGGACTGAAGTAGTCCCTGAAGATGTCTTCAGGGAATTGGGCCCTGAGCCCATTTTACAGCTCCAACCTGGTGAATGGGCTGGATCATAAAGGAAGGAAAATCTATCTACAGCAAGGGGTAAGGAGTACACTAATAGTATATTCAGGGAACAGAAAAGAAACCTGCCTGTCTGAAGAGGGCAGTTGCTGAGTCATGGGCACTAAGGTTAGAAACACAGGATGTGAGATCCCAAGCCCCCCTCTATCCTTCCCAGACTTGGCTCCCACTCCCACAAGGAGTAATTTTTCAGTGCAAATACATATTTCATGGTATTCTCCTGCTTCCATCCCATCACTAAGCTGGTTCCACCTTGCCCTGCTACCTTAAACAATGAGACCTCAGACAATTCAGAGGCAAATGCTGCCTCTGACCCTTACTAGATATGTCATCATAAACAAGTCACTTTTTTCTCTTCAGAGCCTCAGTTTTTTCATCTGTAAAATGTAGATAAATTTAAAGAAACGTTTATTTTTCGAGGTTATTTCAAGGATCAAAAGAGAAAATGAAGAAGCCCTTTGCAAGTCCTGAGGTGTTAAATCAATGATAATTATCAGTGTATGCTCCTAATTCAACAACTGAGATTTAGTCCAGTTTAGGAAGTTTCTGGATCTGCTCTCCTTAAATAGTAGAAGGATACAAGAGGAATGATGCTCAAACTTACCTCTGCATGACAATAGATATTATAGGACAAATGGGATTTAAAGCTAGAAAAGAGCTTAGCTTAGCACAGTGCCTGGCACCTAATAACTCCTTCATAAATGCTTGTTGATAATAACAGTCAGTCTGTCCAATTTTCTCATTTTATAAATAAGGAAATATAGGAGTCAACAAGTCAATGAGGATCCACCAGTCCATCTTAGAGACAGACCTCACTGATCAAGGGGCATCCGTTATCATCCAAAAGTAATTTTGGAGAGAGGAAGTGTAATATAGCAAAAGGCTGCCATCAAGGGCAGCTAGGTCGCTTAGTGGATAGAGTCAGACCTAGACACAGGAGGCCCTGAGTTCAAATCTAGCCTCAGGCACTTCCTAGCTGTGTGACCATGGGCTAGTCATTTAACTCCAATTACCTAGCCCTTATTGTCCTTTTGCCTTGGAACTGATGCTTAGTGTTAATTATAAGACAGAAAATAAGAGTTTAAAGAAGAAGCTGCCATTCCACTTCACTCCTCACTTGAAATCCTCAGATGAGAGTAGCATGGACTGGCTGTTGTTATGTGATTCTAATCAAGGGACCTACTCTCCCTGGGCCCATTTCCATACCTGAAAATGGCACAAGGCCAGCCTGTACTAATTTGCATCCAGGGATATTGTGAATATTTTTTTTTAAGAATTACAAAGATCCCTGAGTTCTTTGATGGGTACTTATTGAATGGGAAAGCTATATTAGCCCCAGAGGCCAGAGTGTTACTGTAAAAGCAAACAACCAGGTAGGTATTTCCAGAAATTAGCACCAAAGGGTTTCTATTTCTTGGCCATTACATCAGCTAGTTTATGAACCTTACAACCAACCATAGCCTCACCCCCTGGCTCTCTTGAGACCCCATTGTGAATGAGGCTTCTGTGGAATGCAAACAGCAGGCTCAGTGCCAGGAATATCCAGGAGACAGAAGCTGCAAGGAAACAAATAGCTCTAGATAGCAAATCTAGATCGAGTTGCACCTATAGTATCTTCCTTGGATTCTCCCATCCCCCTGTCCCTTCCATGTGACCCCTTGGGCCAAAGACCTTTAATCTTTTGTGGGATGGGGGGATAAAAGGTACTTTGTACAAACCCAAAATCCCAGACACAGGAAAATGTTATTTCCCCACCTTTATACAGCATCGTCACCAGACTGGTGATCCAAATGAATTCCAAAATGAATTCTGGAACAGAAAGGAAATATCAGAACATTTTAAAATAAAAAATAGAAAAAATTAAGATTCGCTTATGTTTAATATAGAAATCAATGTTAGGACATTCTGCATATGATTGTCATGTGTCATATATAGCATAGGAAACATCCTGAGAGTAGAATGGATGGATGCTCCACAATTTGATGGGTTTGAAAATAATGGCCTCCCTCATTTGTATGCTGAATCCATTTGCTTTCAGCCTACTGCAATTTATTTGATCCAGTTAAGTGGATTTATAAATTCAATTATCTGGTTTTAACTAATCAAACCACTGCAAAAGAAAAAGGTAGGAAAGGGGGAATGATTTTAAAAGATCACTTAAAAGAAAATAACGATTGAAGACAATCATTTGAGGTCAGGCAAGAACCAAGAAAATGGCTGAACTGACACTTCCTCCTCTAACTGCTATGAGTTCTCCATCAGCCCCATCAAGAGTAAATTACAGATTGGCTCTGTTCATTCTGCAGCCTTCTCCATCTTCATAGCAGCCAACTTGCTACTTGGAGATACGGCCATCCTGAGACCAGACATCCTGATTGGTGGCTCTCTCTTCCCTACCACCATTCCACCAGGGAGACCAACCATCACTTCACTACCAACAACTCACTCTCTGGACATCTCTAACCCTTCAAAAGGTATCTCATTGCACTCTCTATACTTCCCATCCACCCCTCCTTTCCAGTTCCCCTTAATGTGCTTTTATCTGCCCCTTTCCCTTTCAAATGTAAGCTTCTTGAGGGCAAAGATTGTCTTGCTTGTTTGGGTTTGTATCCTCAGTGTTTCAGCATTGTACCTGGTACATTGTAAGCACTTAAGAAATAATTCATCTAGCTATCTCACAGTTGACTGGATCTGGTTTTTAAAAAGTAGGCCAAAAATTGCAATTATCAAGATTATCTTTAAATGAATTTATAAAACTTTGTTTTATAAGTAATGATGAATTTCATCCAAAGAGTCTATTGTGTCTTCAGAAATTTTATAATGACAGTATGAAGCCATAGTGATTAATTAGCAAGACATTTAAACAAAGCTTTTGTTTCCAAGAAACAATTTATGGATGTCAACTAGAAAAATTCTCATATATGCACACTTAAGCGGAGAAAATTTGCTCATGGGTTTTTCAGACTTCCAAAACTTTTTAATGGGACTTGAATCAATTTGTTAAAATATAAAAATGAATATTATGATATTGTTAATATCAAGCTTTATTTTATATTATCTATTTTAATTACTATTATTGATTTTTCTTAGAGCCTGTGGTATTTTTTACTACAGGATTTAAAATAAAAATTTTTAAATATTATTAATTTCATCATTAGCTTATCCCTTTTAAATGTACATAGATTTTATATTGTATATGTTAATATAGTGGTACATGCATGCATATGAGTGGTGTCAAGATCAAATGGAAATAGATCTTTCCATAAATCACAAAATAACATTATATTGTATTATATTTTTATTTATCTTGTTAAGTATTTCCAAATTACATTTTAGTCTGAAAGGGCTATGGATCACATGCTTGAAATCTTTGATGCATATAATACATCAAAAGCTGTTTAATGATGTCTAGAGATGTGGTAAAGGCATTCCTAGTATGGGTCACACCCAACCCCTTTCTTATTTCTCCTTCCAATTATCTGTCTTATGTTTAATTAATCTTTGTTACCAGTAGAAAGTAGATCTCTGTGGCATAGTAGATAGAGTGCTAGACTTGGAATCAGGAAGATTCATTTTCCTGAGTTCAAATCTCACTTCAGATATTTACTAAATGTGTGACCCTGGGCAAATCATTTAACCTTGTTTGTATGTTTCCTCATCTGTAAAATGGGTTGGAAAAGGAAATGGCAAACCACTCCAATATCTTTGCCAAGAAAACCCCAAACAGATCAGGAAGAGTCGTCCTGGTAGCCAAGAGAAGGTTCTTCTTTGTGTATAACCATGATCCTGCTTGCCTGTTTAAACACATTTCCTTTAGTTCTGCCCTTTCAGCAATTAAAAAAAGCTTCTAAGTTACCTTCCTGATTATAACTCTAACCATGCTTGAAGAGAATTATTAAGTTGTCCTCAGCCATCTTTTCTCTTGAGCAAAAATAACCTGACTCTTGTATGCCTCTCTTGTATGCCAATCCTTTAACACTGGGACTATGTCCATCTCTTGCCTTTCTCTACTTGACCTCAAAATGGAGGAGATCCCAATTAGACACAACAACTGAAGAGTCTAGTTGGGGCTGACAATAACAGAATGACACTCGATTCCAGTCTAGAAAAAAATTGGACTTGTTCAAAGTCACATTTCTGGTGAATTAGCAGATTAGAGACTAGATCCTAGATCTTCTGGATCCCTACTACAGTGTAATTGTGTTCCACCATACTGCCTCCCTGCAGGGTCCATTCTGCTCAAATCAAGGACCCAGGGAATTGAATTTGACTCTTTAAAATTATCTCCAAAAGTAAGCATGTGACCCTGGGCAAGTCACTTAACCCTGATAGTTTAGCCTTTACCACTCTTCTGTTTTAGGATTGGCAATAAGACAGAAGGTAAGGGTTAAAAAAAAAAGATAGTAATCACGGAATAGTGGATATCATAAGGGACATTGAGTCAGTGACCTAAGGTTAAATCCAGTCTCTACTACAAACTATATGACTATAAGAATGTCATGTAACTTTTCTGAACCTTGGTTTTCTCATCTTAAAAAGTGGTGGCAATGATACTTTTAGTACCTCTCTCCAGACCTGCATCACCAATTGCTTATTGGACATCTACAAATGGATGTCCTCTAAGGTGACTCAAACTCAATCTGTCCAAAAATGAAATTCTAATTTTCCCACTCACCCCCAAATTCACTCCTCTTCCCAATTTGCCTACTTTAATAGCACTTCAAGTTAACAGGTTCAGAATCTTAAAATCATCCTCATCCCTTCACACTTCCTCATCTCCCATATCTAATCAGTTGCCAAGTCTCCTCAATTCTACTTCCTCAAAATCCCTGGCATCTCCTTGCTTCGATTCAACTAGCCACTACCCCAATTCAGTCCCTTATCACTTCTCATCTAGACTTTAAAAATAGCCTCCGAATTGGTTTTCTGGCACTCACACTGTCTCCTCTCAAATCTTTCCTCCACACTATTGCCCAAAGTGATATTGGCCAAGTAGAGCTTTGATCATGTCATGAAGAATCTGAAATGAATAAACAATAGCATCTAGCTCCCAGAACTTTCATGAGGATTAAATGAAACCTTATCTGTAGCATTTTGCTAATTTTAAAGACTATATAAATGTTAACTATTATCATTAGTAACTGATAGTGGAGCTCAGATCTGGAAATATTAAGAGAAGTAAGGCAGCAAATAACCAGTCCTACTCTGGGAACTGATTTAGGAGACACAATTCCACCTTTTCTCCACTAATATATTTCAAATTGCCTTAGAAATGAGTAAGATCTCTCTCACTGTCAATCTTCAGGCAAAAGCCAGATCATTATTGGACTTATATCTTGCATAGAATATTTTTTATATGTATGGATCTAACTAGATGGCCACTGAAGACCCTTTCAACACCATAATTTGAAACTTTTCCTGTTTCCTATCCCTGATTAGAAAATAGCCAATAGCATATCTTCTGTTTAACCGGCTGGTATTTGATAAGGTCCTCCTCACACTTGAGGATTCAGTCTTGGACCCAATTGTCCTTTTCAGTTCTATCAACACCGATAATAGTTAGCATTTATCATAGTACTTTAAGATCTACAAATATGTTGTCTCATTTGATCCTCAGAAGAGCCCTGTTAGATAGGTGCTATTATTATCCCCATTTTACAGATGAGGAAACTGAGACAAACAGATTCAGTGACTCATCAAAGATAACTAGTTAAGGTTTTGACTCAGCTCTTCTTGACTCCAGGTCCAGTCCTCAATCTGTTATACTACACCAATTGGATACCAGCTCCTTCTAGTCTGGTTAGCTTTCTTCATCCCCAGGGGTCATGCCCTTATAGCAATCCAAATGGGCTCAGTCTGGAAACTATAGGGATAGGGAGAATGCCAATCCCTATGTTATTCAACCGGACAGCCTCCAAGAAGGCAGTCTGGAAGATACCCCAAACAAGAACAGCTCTGCCACCTGAAGGTAAGGATCAGGAGAGTGAGAAAAGAGGGGGCCCACCTTCTTTATGCCTCCTTTTACCCTAATTATTAAGTGACAGATGGGGAGAAAGTGTTAGAGGCCCTGAAAGAGTCAGTCTTTTAATGAAGAACCCAGCAGGAAAGGGGAAGCAATGAGAGTAATAATAATAATAATAATAATAATAACCTCCCTGCTCCTTTTTCCACCCACACACTGCCAGCCTCAGGAGGTCCTCTGAGGACTTGGGTCCTAGATTTAAAACTTTTAATCCAACTCCTTTGAATGATCTGGTAGGAAGCATGGAGACCCAGATCAAGCCCAGAGAAGCCTGGCTGCTTCCTCCCCATCTAATGAACCAGAACTTTCAAAAGGAGGAACAAAGGCATTAACAAGAGGGAAGAGATGCTCAGCCAAGGACCCAACTGCCATCCCTAATTAGGGCTGCAGCCTCAGAGCTCCAGGCAGGGCCAAAGCAATAACTGGCCTCTCTCACTATGATCTAGCCTCCTAGGAGGGCTCACGCCCTTTCATTAAGATTCCAGCAAGTTTCCATGACTCTGGTCTGCGTGCCTGCATGCATGGGAACAAAATTCACAAAGGTTCTAGACCATGAGTAGCCTACAGGAAACATAGCTCCTGAATTAAGTCAGTACAGTCATCTAACAACTCAACAAGCCTTTAGGAAGGAACAATGCAATTGGCTCCAAACAAGACTTTATTAAGAGTCTGTTCTGAACAAACCATTGGGCTAAGCAAGTCAAAGAAGCCCTTAAACGTTCTACAAGAAAATAAGAGCCAGACTTTTACAAAAATTAACTCATTTGATGGGGGCAACTAGGTGGCTCAGTGGATTGAAAGCCAGTCCCAGAGACAGGAGGTCCTGGTTTCAAATCTGACCTCTGATACTTTGCTGTGCAACCCTGGGCAACTCACTTCACCCCTGTTTGCCTTAATCTCCTGGAGAAGGAAATGGCAAACCTCTTCAGTATCTTTGCCAAGAAAACCCTCCATGGGGTCACAAAGAGTCAGACAGATGTGACTGAACAACTAAACAACTCATAGGTCATAGGTCTCTCTCTACTGTTCACTTCCTAGCCAGTTGCATGCCCACCTCAGCATGCCCCTACCAGGAGTCCTGCTAGATTTAGTGGGATCAGTTGACACGTTTCTACATGACTGCTGACATCAAAGCAGGCAGGCAATGGGATTGCTGAATGTATCCAGCCAGCGGCAAGGAACATGATGAGTTGTTTAGGCTGTTTTTCCTTCAGAAAGCCTTTCCAAAAGATTAGCTATGCTAGACCTACTTACTCCCAGCCCTTAAGTTAGGACCTTGGAGAGTTCTTCAGCTTTGTCCTTCACAGTCCTCTCCCCCCATGATGGCTCTCCTGATATCATCCATCAGCCAGTCAATAGCCAGCATTTATTAAGCACCTACTATGCAACAAGCGCTGTCTATGCTAGATGCTGAGGATCCAAGTTCAAAGAATAAAACATCTGCTAATCATCATGAGTTCACATCGTAAGGAGGGCAATAATAACAAGTATATGCAAAATACATGCAATAGAAAACTAATAAATGCACACATATAACTACTTTATATATTGAATTATTTTGTATATACACACATCTATATCATATACAGAGTACCATATACAGAGTACCAAGTAGTCTGAGAGGGAGGGAACAATATTTGGAAGAATGAGGAGAGGCTTCATGCAGAAGCTGGTACCTGAACTACATCTTAAAGAAAAAGAAGTCTACAAGGCAGAGATAAGGAAGAAATGCATTCCAGGCATTTGAAAGGACAGAAGCGTCATTGCCATCTCTTCCCCCTCCAGAACCTTAGACTCCAGATCTGAAAAGCTCTCTGATAAGTTAGCCTCTACCATATCTTTCCTAAAACCAGGCCTTCACACAACTTCTGCATCGTCTACCCCCATAACAGTGCACATGCACCCCAGTCTTCCTTTTCCTCTTTATTCATTCCCTTCAGCCATTAGAGCGTAAGGTACTTGAAGCGAGGGACTGTCTTGCTTAAATAGGTACTGCCAGCACTTAGCACTACACCTGGCAAATAGTAAGCACCTAATAAATACTTTACTCTCCATTTGGCTATTAATAGCTTGGTCCCCTGTAAAGAATCCTGGAGTTGGAGCCCCAAAATGGGGTTTCAAACCCCAGTTTTGCCACTCACTAGCCATGTGAGCTTGGGCAAGTCATAGAATCATGGAATTGGAGGAGGCTTTGAGGGCAAGTTCCCAACCAGAAAAGGAATTCTCTCCATGCTCCTGGCATATGACTATTCAGACTCTGAGCTACCCCTCCATTTCTCTGAGGGTCCATTTCTCTGGGGTCAGTGCTACAGCCATTTATCAAACCCATCGTTATGTAACCACCTGCCAATCTCCTTCCTCCAAAAAAAGGTGTGTGTGTGTGTGTGTGTGTGTGTGTGTGTGTGTGTGTGTGTGTGTGTGTGTGTGATTTATGGCCTAAGCCAAGGTGTGTGACCATGGGCAAGTCACCTGATTGCCTAGTCCTTAGTACTCTTCTGCCTTGGAAATGATACTTACTATCAATTCTAAGACAGAAGGTAAGGAGTTTTAAAAGAGAGAAAGAAAGAGAAAGAGAGAGAGAGAGAGAGGGAGGAAGGGAGGAAGGGAGGAAGGAAGGAAGGGAGGAAGGGAGGGAGGAAGGGAGGGAGGGAGGAAAGGAGGGAGGGAGGAAGGGAGGGAGGGAGGGAGGGAGGGAGGGAGGGAGGGAGGGAGGGAGGAAGGAAGGAAGGAAGGAAGGAAGGAAGGAAGGAAGGAAGGAAGGAAGGAAGGAAGGAAGGAAGGAAGGAAGGAAGGAAGGAAGGAAGGAAGGAAGGAAGGAAGGAAGGAAGGAAGGAAGGAAGGAAGGAAGGAAGGAATTCACTTTGTCTAAGTCCTAGGTACCAGATATGGTGATGAAGGTGAGGTTAGGGGAAGAACTTCTATCAAATAAGATAATGTATGTCAAAGCAGCTTTCAAAGTCCTGTTTGTCAGCAGCTATTATATTACTCTGAAGCTTTCCCGGGTCGCAGACCCTACCTGATTGTCCTTGGCTGCTAGCAGACAGGGCTCAGGCCTGAGTCGCTGTAGAAGGCAGTAGAGTCAGGCTCCATCTGCTCTGGGGGAAGGACCTGCCAGGACTGACAGCTGGCCCAATGACACCATTCTCTCTACCACAAGCCACCCCCCACTTCCTGCTCTGAGTATCAGAAAAGCTCTCCCTCAGAGTTCTGTCTGTAACCTCACCTTTCCCAGGCCTGGTAAAACCATCTAGAAAACATTCACCACAAGTGGCTAGGTGGTGCAATAGCAGAGTGCCAGGCTTAGAGTTGAGCAGACTCATCTTCCTGAGTTTGCCTCGGGCCTCCCACACTCATGGTGGGACCCTGGGCAAATGACCTCTCTCTGTTCACCTCAGTGTCTTCATTTGTCAATGAACTGGAGAAGGAAATGGCAAACTACTTCAATATCTTTGTGTAGAAAACTCCAAAAGGGGCCACAAAGTCAGACATGACTAAAACAACTGAATAACAATTCAATTATCTAATGGAGAGACTTCCACATATGGACAATCCAAAAAATACTCTAAGTAGGAGGCCATCTAGCCCAACCCCCTTGTTATATAGTTGAAAACACTGAGGTCCAAGGGGGCTAAGTGACTTGTCCAGGGTCACACAGGTAGTATATGGCAGAGTTTCTCTGGCCTCAAAGTCTTTATAGAAAGGTCTCTTTCTATAGGACTAAGAGAATTTGGTTTGTATAGCATGATTCCCCCCAGATGTTTTTCCAAGATGTCTCTCATTTGGCTTCCCTAAGCCCTGGTCTTTTACTTTACCTTTCATTTTTCTCTTTCTTTCCTAAAAGAACCACACGTGCTATTTAATCTTTGGCCTATGAATTGCCTATTTTAATCCCTGCCAGAGAATTCCATGGTTTCTCCCACTTGCCCAGCTGATGGCTCTTGCTACACCCAGATTCTCCTAATTGGTTTTTGTCATTTTTCTTTGGACATTTCTAGGCTGACCCACCCCAGTCTTAGCATACTAAAATCAACTGAAACTTTGGAAATCATCTAGTCCAATCCTTCCATTTTCCAGATGAGGAAACTGAGGTCCAGAGAGGCTAATTGACTTAACCAAGGTCACACTGTAAGGGACTGAGTTGAGATTGGAGAACTTCTGAACTTCTGAGCAATCTCACAAACATTTATTAAGCCAGGCACCATACTGGCAAGATACTACAAAGACAAAAAAGAAAAGTGGTCTGCCAAATGAGACAACAAAGTTGTATTTGGTTGCATTTATCAAGAAATATAGCATTATCTTAGCATATGCAATGGAAGAAAGCTTTTAAGACTTGGAAATCCAGAAGAAATCTAGGTTTTATTTTTGATTCAATACCTCATCTTTCTGAACTTTGGTTTCTTCATCTATAAAATCCATTAGAAAGAACCATAGACTAACTGGAAAGAATCTCAAAGTTCACAAACTCTTCTAATGGCAGCAATGCCAAGAAAAGCACAAAAGCTAATCCTTTTCTCCTCTCCCAACTCCCCAAATTGACTTGGATTCTATGAATTTTTGCCCACAACAAGAAAAAAATCATGTTACTACAGTGATTTCTTTAACACCAGAAATAATTAAATAGTGCAATGGATAGAATGCTGGACCTGGAGTCAGAAAGACTTGAGTTCAAACCACAGCTCAGACATTTATATGTTATGTCAACCTGGGCAAGTTACCTGGCTTTTGGCTTTTGTCTCCCTTAGTTTCTTCATCTGTAAAATGGGGATAAATAATAGCATCTACCTCCCAGGATCATTTTGAAGATCAGATGAAATTATGTATGTAAAGTGCTTTGTAAACTTTAAAGCACTATTTGAGAATGTCCTAAAAATCTTAAAAGCTTAAAACTTTTTTAAGACTTGTAATACTCCATAAATTCTAGTTATGAATGCCTCTATCTCCACTTGGAATGACTCAGGAAACAAGTTACTGTGAGAAACCACAGGGTTTTATGGAACTCGGGTTTGTTACCTCTTCCTGTAGTAGTCTGCCTTTTCCCAGAGACCAAGTGAATCTGAACAAAGAACTCTCCACTTTTAAAGGACATTATGATATCTGCTAAATATGTTTCATTTTACCCAGACACCCAACAGCATTTACATAATGTGGACCTCTCTCTCTCCCTCTCCTTTCTCCACCACTCATCCTTGCAATTACCTAAGCTTGTTACCTGCCCTGCTTGAATCAAAAGTTACTTCAATGCTGAAGGGAAAAGGGCGGCAGAAATAGTCATCACTCTCCAAGATTCCTTCATCAGGTCATCCTTTGGGATGCAGTCTCATTGGTTTGTTTCTGTGATCTTCTTGGACTTTTCCACTGATCCTAGGAATTTGGTATCCCTGGAATTGAGGATTCATAGGAAGGAACACTTCCATTTTCTGTTTTCTTCTGTATTCTCTCTCTGAAGAGGTTTCAATCTTTCCAAATCAATTCAACAAGCAATTTTGAAGCGCTAGAGGTTATGGTACTGGGTGTTGAAGACACAAAGACAAAAACAATGTAGCCTTTGTCCCTAAGTGGCTTACATTCTAATGGCAGGTATGACATGAAGAGAAATAATTAATACAGCATAATTTGAGATGAAATGACTAACCAGTCAGGAGATCCAGGAAAGGTTTAGAGGAGTAGGATCTGAGCTTCTGCAATGAGAATGGAAAGCCTTCTAGAACAGGAAATGACCTTTGCAAATATATAAGGAGGGCATGGAATGTATAGTTCAAATCTTGTCATTTCTACCTTCACACCATCTCTCAGATAACCCTTTCTCTCCATTTACCCAACTAATTCAGGCCTTCATCACCCCTTGTTGAATGATGGCAATGGCTTTCTAATTTATCCCCCTGCTTGGAGTCTCCATTCACTCCAATCCATCCTCCACAGGACATTCTCCACAAAACAGTTTTCCTAACATCCAGGTCTGACCATTATGGAAAAGCATTTTGCAATTATGCAATAAAGTGACAAAAATAGTCATAGACTTTGACTGTGAGATTCCACCACTAGTCTTACTACCAGGTTTATATCCCAAAGAGGTCATTGATAAGTAGAAGGTCTCCTTATACTCCAAAATATTTATAGCAGACTCTTTTTGTTTTTTCTATTTTCTATTTTTCTCTTTATTTTTAAGAGTCCCCCCCCACCATGGGTACATGATTAGAGTTTTCTCTGTCCCATTTTACCTCCTCCCTCCCAGAACTGACAAGCAATTCCACTGGGTTATACATGTATTATCACTTGATACTTATTTCCATATTATTCATTTTTGTAATAATTTTTAAAACCAAAACCCCAAATCATATACCCATATTAACAAGTAATAAATCATATGTTTTCTTCTGGATTTCTACTCCCACAGTTCTTTCTCTTGATGTGGATAGTGTTCTTTCTTGTAAGTTCCTCAGGATTGCCCTGGATCATTCCATTGCTACTGGTAGCAAAGTCAATCACATTTGATTGTCCCACAATGTTTCAGTTTCTGTGTACAATGTCCTCCTGATTTTGCTTATTTCGCTCCACATCAATTCATGGAAGTCTTTCCAGTTTATATAGAAATCAAACAGTTTATCACTCCTTCTAGCACAATAATATTCTATCACCATCATGTACCACAATTTGTTCAACCATTCCCCAATTGAGGTACAACCCCTCATTTTTCAAATTTTTGCCACTACAAAGAGCACAACTATAATATATTTGCACAAACGTTTTTATCACTTTGTCATTCAAACACAGTAGTAGTATTGGTGGATCAAAAGGCATGAAATCAGACCTTTTTTAGAAAGTAAAGAATTGGAACAAAGTAGATGACCATCATTTGGGAAATGGCTAAACAAATTGGGGCACCTGGATGTAACGAATGTTACTGTTCTATAAGAAATGATGGATATGATGAATAGAAAAAGACATGGAAAAATTTACATGAACTGGGGAAGTAAGTAAGCAGAAAACAATATATCCAAAGAAAGTAACAATGTAAATGAGGAAAGTGCAAAAATGGAAAATAGAATGACAAGCTCAGGGTAGAAAGAATAATTATAAAACAGTTAAAAATAAGCATTGCAAAATCACAAAGAACAAGCATGACTCTAAAGAAAAGATATAAGAAGACACCCTCATCCTATTCCTTTGCAGAGGTGGGAAGTCCACAAATGCAGACTTTTCCAGTATACACATGTCTGTATAGCTCAGTTTGGGTACTTTTTTCTCCTTTTAATTTTTTTTTCATTTAAAAATGCTGTTAAAATGATACATGTATAACCCAGTGGAATTGCTCATCAGCTGGGGGGAGGGGGGCAATGAGGAGAGGGAAAGAATATGAATCATGTAACTGTGGGAAAATATTCTAAATAAATATAAATAAATAAAAATATTGCTCTAGAGAATTGCTCTCTGGGAGAGGGGAGGAAAAAGAATCGTTTGGGAAATTGTGATGGTGTAAAAAAAGATATCAGTAAAAATTTATTTTTAAAAATTAGCTAAACGGGCTACTAATTGTATATGGAGAGGGTGAGGGGAAAAAGAAAAGCCATGGATGACTCTGAGATCATGAACATGGGAATCTTTAAAGTTAATGTTGTCCTAAACTGAAATAGGAAGGTTAAGAGAAGGTACATTTGGGAAAAAAGGTAAATTCTGGTTTGGATAAGCCAAATTTGGGATGTTGATGGTACATACAAGAGGAACTATCCAGGGTGTAGTGAGCAAAGTGCAATGAGAATTTAGTACAGAGATTAAGACTAGATAAAAAGATGTGGGAATTCCATGAATAGAAATTATATTGAAATCTAAAGGAGCAGAAAAGATCACCAGGGAAGGAAATAAAGAAGGCCTAGAACTGAACTCTAAGGATTATTCATGCTAAGGAGAGAAGAAATTGTAATGATTCAACAAAGGAGACTAAGACAGGGCAGCTATGCATGTAGGAAGAAAAGTAGGGAGGAAAATGTCAAGAAAACTAAGGAAGGAAAGAATATCAAAAAGAAAGGGATGGTCAACAGTATCAAAAGTAACAAAGGAGGTCAAGCACCATGAGGATGCCAGCCAGATCACAAGGAATTAAGAAACCAATGGGAAGTGAGTGGAGACAAGTCTTTCTGGGAGTAAAGGGGAGGAGATATAAGAAAAGTAGTTTCAAGGGATGTCAGGGGTAAGAAACAGTTTCTTAAAACTGGGAAAGGCCTAAACATATTTGTAGGCAACTGACAAAAACAATAGGAAAAAAGAATGATCAATAAAGCAAGTTTTTAGAGGAGGCAGGAGAGAATGGCACTGAGAAAACAGATGGGTGATTGGCCTTGATTAGAAGAAATCTCTTCCACTGCCCACCACTGGTCAGTACTTAGCTTCTCTCATCTTAGAGCCTTCTTTAAGCCAGAAGAGGGTCAGAGATGGTTCTTTACAACCTATTCAAGTCAGAAATGATAAAAATGAAATTCCAGAGAGAACAAGAAAGTCTTTTACTTGGGAACTTTGTTCTCAATAAGTCATAGTTCCCAGCTCTAGTTCCTCATTTTATTGTGCTCCAAGGTTTTCTGGGCAAGGAGACCTGTCTGCCATAAGTAAAAAAAGGAACAATATTCCAATCAACACAAAAGAAATATATTACAAATAAACATATGTTCCTTTAGAAGAAATAAGAATATCCATTACAGAGCAGGAGGGGGAGAGATGGGAACACAGTCAATATCACCAAAGCCAATTTTTCACACAGAAGGAAAAATTACAATCTTCCAGTTCCCATCTCAGATGGTATTATTATGAGATGAGGACACCTTAGGGTGTTTATTACAGTGTTCCAATTCACTGCCCATCAGCAAATCATTTCCCCTTTGCTGCGTGCCAATACCGGATGCTCTAAGCAGCAAGGAAAAAATCAATGAAAATTCCACATCTCCAGGACACTCAGACACACCATGGCCAGGGCTTCGGTCTCTGTTTCTCTGACTCTCTGTTTCTCTGTGGGTGGCTGTCTCCCTACCTTTCTCCCTATTCATTTCCCCTCCTTACCTCTCTCCTCTCTTCTCCCTCTTTTCTCTTTTCTCCCTCTCTTCCTCTCCCTTCCTTTGTCTCTCTCTCTTTTCTGCCTCCCTTTCTCCCGCTTTCTTCCTCCCTCTCTCTCCTTCTCCTGCCTCCTTAACTCTCTCTCTCTCCACCCCCTCTTCAAAACTACCACCTATAAGAGATCTATCTTGACCCTATCCCAGTTGTCAATGCTCTCTATCTCTTGCAATCACTTCTTAAGTGAACTTGATTTATCTGTATACATTTTACATCCCATCCCCTTAACAGAGACCTTAAAGACCATATAGTCCAGTCTATTTTTTGCACAGAGAGATGATGTGGCTTGCCTAATTAGAGGAAGGTTTGGAACCAGAATCTAAGTTCTCCATCTCTCAGTCCAAGACTTTTCTCAGAACCCCAGAGTAACTGTATTAGGACAGTGTTTGCAAACTCTACTGAAAGGTAAGTCACTCTCAATCAGAGAATAACAGAAACTCAGGCAGGGACCTCAGAGATCACATATTCTAACCCCATTGAATGAGAATCCTCTCTACAACATATGCAACAAAGAGTCATTCAGCTTTTCCCCAGAAGACTTATAATAACTCAAGACCTACTATCTCTTAGGCAGTCTATTCTGCTTTTAGACAGTTCTAATTCTTGGGGAAATTCTCCTTAAACTAATTCAAATTTCTCTTTACAATGTCCACTCATTGTTGCCATTTCTGCCCCGTGACGGCAAACAGAAGAAGGCTCAATTCTTCTTCCATATGGCAGCTCTTCAAATACTTGAACCTAGTTACCATGTTTCCCCTAAGACATTTCTGGGGAAACTGATTTCATCTGTCTAGGGAGATCCTGGTAAGGAATGTTTCCCAACTAACATAGTGTCCTATCCTGCTGTCACTTAACAGTCTTTAGAGAGTCTGAGCATGGGAGTAATAAGAAGCTAAGTAATACCCAGTGAAACAAAGCCATTATATGTAAGAAAGTAGGGCTTGAACCTAAGCTTTCCTACCTCTGATACAAACATCTCTCCAATATCCCTATCAAGCCTTCTCTCCAAGCTAAACATATTTAACTCTTTCAACTAATCCTCAAGGAGCGTGGTCTTGAGATCCTTTGTGGCCACCATCCTCTTACTGAGAATGTATAGTGAACGGACACATCCTCTTCCTTATCAATGGCATTCTTAAAATGTGGCACCTAGAGTTGAACAGAATATTCCTGATGTGGTCTGACCACATAGAAGAGCAGCATACTTCAGAAGTACCATCACCCCCATTGATGTTTTTCAGGGCAGCAAAATAGGAGCTGGATAGTTCTGCTATCTTTCCCTATTATGTTATTATCCCCTCCACCCATTGCGATGTCTAATGTCTTCTTTGTTCCTCTGATTTTCCCTCAATGTACCTTTAAAAAGGAATCTTTTTTCCCTAGTTTTCCATACCATCCTGAGTATTCCCAACATTATTCTTAAAGGTGCTTGGAGGAACAACTAGATGGCAAAAATGGATAGAGCACCACACCTGGAGTCAGAAGGACCTAAATCTGACTTCAAATACTTCCTAGCTGTGTGACCCTGGGCAAGTCACTTAAACCTATTTTTCTAGACCTTGACATTCTTTCTTAGAATTTGTCACTAAGACAGAAAGTAAGGGTTTTGTTTTTAACAGTTCCCAGTGAAAGTTAAAGGGACATCTCCCTTAAAGGGCCTTGGCATGTTTTGTATTCACCTTCTATTCCTTACCTTTGCTGCCACATCTCTTTTCAAAATCTGAGTTGGTAAATAAGTTTTATGTTCATCCATAACTTCTACTTTTCCTCCTTTGTCAACAGTGTTTATCTTTGTGTCTTGAGAATTTCATTCCTTTGAGTTTCTTGTCCCCCCTGGATTGATACTTGAAGGTTTTATAGAAGGATAGCTATCATTTTTCCAAATGTTTTGAAATCTATTCTACCAAAATCTAGACTACACCTCAAACTATGATCAATTTCCACCTACTTCTCTATCAGGAATCCCAAGACAGAATGGCTATTCCCCTGCTCCACCAAGATTCCCATCACTTCTACTTCAAATATCAGTTCTTCCTTGTTGGTAAGAATCACATCCAAGAAAACTCCAAAATGGAGTTGTGAAGAGTCAGACATTACTAAAACAAGTGAACACCAACAAAATCCACACTTCATGCTGCTGTATATAGGGATCTGAGAGAGATTATAGGGTTTATTTGGTGGTGGTGGAAGGGTGAGGCACTGCTGCTGTTCATTTTTTGTCAGTTGTGTTAAACTCTTCATGACCTCATTTGGAGTTTCCTTGACAAAGATTCTAGAGTGGTTTGACATTTCCTTCTCCAGATCATTTTACAGATCAGGAAATTGAGGCAACCAGGGTTAAGTGACTTGCCTCAGGTCACACAGCTGACAAGTGTCTGCAATGGGATTTGAACTCAGGAAGAATCTTCCCGATTTCAAGTCTGGCACTGTATCCATTGTGCCACCTTGCTATACCAAACATTTATTAAATTTCAATAAATTCCACAGTCTCCAGGACTTTTACACTGTCAGTCATCTGTGTGATATCATTTCTGTGCCCTTCCTCCTCATCCAAAAATTCTCCCAACACTACACTTCTTCGTTTTGCTTTTATTCTGCTGAACCTACACCATTAGACATTTATTCCTCCAGAAGGAAAAAAAAATCTCCTTTTTTAAAGTCTCCTCATCTGTAAAATGGGGGTAATAATAGCCCTTACCTAAGTGCCTTATTATGAAGATCAAATAACATAACATATGTGGAGAGTTTTGCAAACCTTAAAGCGCAAGATAAATGCTAATACCAGTTAGAAATGGAAATGTCCCTAGGAGGATTAACAGTTGAAGTGGGCTTAATATCTCTGAATGAATTAATGTCAAATGTTTTCCTCTAAATATCCTGATGAGAATGAATATTTTTATTTGGGGGTGGAACTTGGGAGAGTAATTGTACTGGGAATGACGCCCAAGTAGAGTAGGCTGTCCAAGGGCCAGTGCAGGATTCTGGGTAGGCAGAGAAGGCACGAAAGCACTTTGGGGATGGAAATGCAGGGGCATGAGAGATGGTAAAGAATATACACAAAAAGTCAATGAGTGATGTGGCTTCAGACACTTCCCAGATGTGTGATCTTGGGTGAATCATTTAACCTAGATTGCCTAACCCTCTTCTGACTTAGAATTGATACTAAGACAGAAGGTAAGGTTGTTGTTTTTTGGGGGGGTTTTGTCAGTAAGGATGAGACCAACCTCAGTTTTGTCCTTAATTGTTCTATCAAGTAAGTAGTTGTGGTAGGAAAGGAGGAGATGAAGATAAAGAAGAATTAATATTTATATAGTATTATGAATTTTGAAAATACAGGGACAAGGGGTTCCAAAAATGTTAATTCAGTTTTGAGCTTTGCTAGCTTAAGATTTGGGGGGATGGCTTGTTTTCTTTGTTGGACCAAAGAATTTTACATTTAGAAGGAATTCTCAAGGTTGTCTAGTCTAGCCCCTTCATCTTTAAGGTGAAGAGAAGGAACTTGCCCAGAATCACACAGCAAATAAGCAGCAGAGCTGATACTAAAACCCAGGTCCCCCAACTCCTGAGTATAGGATTCTTTCCCTTGTCTTTAACTCTGCAGATTTCTAAGTGTCTTGCCTTTCTGCTAGGAGAAGGACCTTCCATTTGCCAAATTGAAGAGAGAGATGCAGAAGCTCTGGCTAGCCTGGAGCCTACAAATGAATCAATCTGCAGCCCCTGCCATTATCGTGTCTACCTAGTGACAGTTTTAATGACTCACTGCTGAACCACTGGACAGGGAGGTTAGGCATCAGGAGATACTATGATGCTGTCACTCAATTTCTTGCTCTGAAATGGATGTTCTGAGTCAGCTGGTCCCCTAAGGATCTTAACTGACATCTACATAGCACTTGGAAATTTGCAAATGGCCTTGTTATATCTTATACCTATTCCCTCCCTTATGCCTCCCAACAATTCTACAAGGTAAGTCATATGGGTATTATTATTCCCATTTTACAGATAGAGAAACTGAGGCTCAGAGATTAAGTTATTGGCTTAGAGTTACATGACTAATAAGTGCCAGATTCAGATCTTTCTGACTCCAAGTCCAACACTCTAAATTAACTCTTTGTAAAATGAAGAGATTGAATTCAATGACCTCTAAGAGTTCCCCAGCTCTAAATCTTTGTTCCTGAGATTATAAACACTTGGTTACATCCTGGATAGGATTTCAGGGGCAGCAGAAAGACCACTCCCTCCTTCTCTTAATACACCTTTCATGGCTGAAATTCTACCATTACTAGGTCATTTATTTGGACGAAACATTGATTGCCCTCTTCTTCGGAACCTCTTAAAATTCAAGAACTCCTGGAAAAAGGAAAATATTAAGTCTCACACTAACATGAATGAGTTTTTTTGGGTGATCTTACTCTCTAAGTGGCAGAAGAGGTCAACTTGATAGCATTGGGTGCCCATGAGAAAGGGAACCCCAACTGGATAGCAAGTTCCTTGAGGGCAGAAGGATTTTTTCTTTTTGGATCCCCCTCTTTAGATATCTTGCTGAAGACACAGCAGACCCTCAGTAGGTATGTGTATTCCCCTCATTACCTGGCTAAGAACAATGGACCCTAAATAGGTCCATCATTAATGAATGAAGAGGGAGAACAGAAAGGGTGACAGGGAGAAAGAAACCACAAATTTGGACTCCTTCATGCTTGTGCTGAGGGTTAATCCTGCTGAAATTTGAAAAAATACAGTTTAATTATGAAAATTGAATTGCTCTGAAAAAAAATACAGAGAATTCTGACTGTTTTAAAACCCCATTTTCATGGCCCAAGAGAGGTTTCTAATAGGTCTTATTGTCCTTCCATTTAATGCTGACTATCTGTGGCTGTTTCCTTTTTACACAAAAGTGAATAAAAAGTATCCTGAAGACCTAGAAACTGTCATGGTGGGTCATCCTAATTCAACATATCTTTATAAAGCACCTAGTATGTGCAAGGCACTGTACTAGATATAGAGGGTGGATCATACAGTGATACCTAACATTTATTTTTGTTGTCCAGTCCTTCAGTCATGTCCAACTCTGTTACCCCATGAATTTGTCTATGTGGCTTTCTTAGCAAAGATCTTGAAGTGGCTTGCATTTCCTTCTTGTATCCCCATTTTACAGATGAGGAAACTGAGGCAAACAGGATTAAGTCATTTGCCCAGGGTCACATAACAAGCAAGTGTCTGAGGCCAGATTTGAACTCAGTTTTTCCTAGCTTTATCCACTGTGTCACTTAGCTACCCCAACACTTATTAGTACCTAATAGTAATTATAAACCCAAATGGAACTAAAAAGACAATAGAACATACTCAATATAGCATGGGCAAGTGGGGAAAACCAATGTGTTAAAAATTAAAGGATCTGGCTTTGACTCACAGTTCTGCTATCAGAATGACCTTGGCTAAGCCATGACCTCCCTGGGGCTCAATCGATTCATCAGTAAAATGGACAAGGATTGGATTAAGTAATCCCCAAATTCCTTAGAGATGTGATCCCTGCTTTCTAAACATATCCTTAGGCTAAGCTTTTGTAATATCTTTTCCTATTTCAAGTTCATATATATTGTCCATTTTAACCTGATTTTGCCTAGATAACTTGCCTGTGGGCAGCTGTGAGCCTGTGAGTGCTCATTAGTCTTGAACTCCCCAGAATGCCAGAGGGGAGTGGGCAAAGAGCAATATTTCTAGAGCAAATGACAAATCATCAAATATAACAAATGTGTTCCACAAAAGTGACATCCAAATTCCCTTCCTTCCACAAAACATTTACATGCCCCCCCAAATAAAGAATAAAGGTGTTATTGTGTCCTCATCAGCAAAGTGATGGTTATCAGCAGACACTCAGAAGAGAGTTGGCCCATCACAAGTTGAAAGGGAAATAATCTTCAATGCCTTTCGACCTTCTTTTAGAGTACCCTTTCCAATAATTACTTCTATTCCCACAATACCTTGCTAACTACATTCTTAATGCAATAAATTACTATAATTTCTAAATTAGCATATTTTAAAACTCTGGCTAATAACAATAGACTATAAGGTCCTTCAATAGAATAGAAGTTTCTAGAAGTCATAGATTTTCTTTTGTTTTTTCTATCCCCACTGCTCTTAAATGAATTCTTGTCAAAGCGAATTGGATAAGAGCTTAAGGTATTGCTTTTCCCAGGAGTATCTGAATTTTCCTTAAAAGTTTTTAAGATCTAGGGGAAGCTAGGTGACTCAGTGGATTGAGAGCCAAGCCTAGAGACCCTAGGTCCTGGGTTCAAATGTGACCTCAAACACTTTCTGGCTATGTGACCCTAGGTAAGTTACTTAACTTCCATTGCCTAGTCCTTACTGCTATTCTGCCTTGGAACCAATACACAGTATTGCTTCTAAAATGGATGATGAGGGTTTAAAAAGAAAAGTTTTTAAGATCCAAATGAATAAACCACTAATGGAAGAATTTCAAGTAAATTGAGGGAGAATAAAAGGCCACAGGAGAAATACTTAAGATGCCCCTTAATCACAGGGAGAATCTAGCCTCTATCTAATCACAGAAATTTTCTCTAGTCTCACTGGCATATTCTCAGTTCATAAACTGCTACAATTCATTTTAATTTAAAAGTAACAACTACTTAAGAAAGATTTATCTTTCTGTCTCTTTGAGTTGAGTAGACAATGGGGGAGACACCCTAGTTTTCTAAGCAATACCAGAAAAATGGAAGTTATTCAATTTTCATCAGAACATAACCAGTTCTTAAAGTGGATCCTCTGCCACTTAGGTATCTTTGCCAACCCTCTCTGAAACTCTGGTTTCTCCTTCTGTGACAAGGGGAAGTAACCCTGAATTGTTTGTTTTTTGTGTGTGTTTTTCAATAAATTCTCTAAAAATGACTCCTACATTTTTCTAAGCATCAAGCCTGATGTCGACACTCATTGCTTCAGAGTTCTAGTTGCTTCCTGTGTGTGTTTTGTCAGTAGTATAGAAGGAAGAACACTGGATTTGACTCAGAAGCTCTAGGTTTGAAACTTATCTCTAACACTTTTTCTCCTTTTAATTTATTTATTTATGATTGTTCTCTATCTCTTGTTTGGTCTTAAATTCTTCCCTTCTCCATTTATCTGACAGGTATACTATGCCATGATCACCTAATTTACTTATAATATCACTCATGTTTAAGTCATATACCTATTTTGAATTTATCTTGGCATAGGGTAACCTCTACTACTTATTAACTACTTACATGAGCTTGGGCAAGTTATGTCCATGAGTCACGGTTTCCTTATCTGGGAGTGGAGGAAGGAAGACTGAACAAGATAACTTTGAAAATCCCTTCCTATTCTGAATCCAATGGTTCTCTAATCCTAGACTCTAGGTGGGTGTACCACCATGATTGGAAGTACTCCTCGGAAATCTCCCCAGCAGGACAATATTCCTCTAAGCTCTCTATTCTTGAGGTGTCTATAAAAAAACCATAAGGGTTCCCTTCTTATGCCTGGAACCTGTACATCCTTTGAATGGTAGAGTCAGCAGTCATATTCCCTAATGACCAGAATGTTCTTTCACTGAAAAATAGAATTGGATGTGGCAAAGATCGCATATTTAGAGCTAAAAAAATCTTAGTGGTCATTGAGTCCATCTCTCTCATTTTACAAATGGGGGAAATGAGGCCAAGAGAGTTTTCGTAGCACAGCTAATAAATGTCTGAAACAAGGTCTTCTGGACTGCAAGTCACTACACCAAGCTGATTTTGTGCTTCTCCTTCACCTACCTAGACCTCATTGTTTTTTGGCCAGAACACTCCATTGAACTGTAGATGGGCCAATGGGACCAGACTGTGACTGACTAAGTGATGGCAGGAGATGAAGGAGACTGAGAGAAGGCTGGCTACTCATGAGGACTAAAAGTCAACACTCCCCCCTCCTCATTGTGAATGAAAAATGGGTGCATAGGTTAGAGTAATGGATACAAACAAGCAGTGGAAAGAACCCTGGGTTACAAAACCAATTTCATGACAATTCCATATCTCCCTGATATGTTGTGTATCTGAGAGATCAGAAATCTAAAGGGAGTAGAAATAGTCACCCAAATCTCAGAACATTAGCAGATATTCACAGGGGAAAAAAGAAAATCTTTATTTTTCAACCATCCTACGCAGCAGCTGTCAGCAACCAAGCAGGCTCTTTCCAGTTTAAGTGATTTCCAATCAATCCACAGAACTTTGAGGTCAAAACAAAATCAATCTAAGAAAGCAAAAAGGCAGCAGGAGTCATGGAAGGAGCACTTGTCCAGGAGATTTAGAAGATTTGGGTTCTAAAGTTGACTCTGCCATTTATTCCCTGGGTAATCTTGACCAGGACACTGCTTTGCCATAAAAGCTAATACGTATACATCCCTTTAAGGTTTATAAAGCCCTTTACATGCATTTGGTCCTTCCACTATCTTGGGATATAGGTGATATTATTATCCCTGTTTTATGGATGAGGAGATTAGGTTGATCAGAGAGTTCAATTTGCCCAAGGTCAAACAACTAATATGCCTGAGCTGGATTTTAACCCCCTTCAGTATTTAATTCATTGGGCTACCAGGTCAAATGATTTCTCAGACTTCTAGTTATTGTGTGAAGATTAAATGAAATAATTCAGTCAGTCAACAAGCATTTCTTAGGCACTTTCCTTATTCCAGACAGTGATAAGCACTGAGCATTCAGAGAAAAGCAAAAACATGGTTCCTGCAATATTGCATCCTTGGTAGAATTGTGAATTGATCCAGCCATTTGGAAAGCAACTTGGAACTATAACCAAAGGGCTATAAAACCATGCATGCATACCCATTGATCCAATAATACCACTACTATGTCTGTATCCCATAGAGATAAAAAAAATCTACTTGTACAAAAATATTTATAGCAGCTCTCTACATGGTGGAAAAGAATTGGAAATTGAAGAGATGTCCATCAATTGGGGAATGGCCAAATAAATTGTGATATATGATGGTGATGGAATACTATTGTGCTGTAAGAAATGATGAACAGAATGATTTCAGAAAAAGCTGGAAAGACCTACAAAAACTGTTGCAGAATGAAATAAGCAGAACCCAGAAGAACACATACACAGTAACAGCAATATTGTATGATGGTCAACTATGAAAGACTTCGCTACTCTTTAGCAATGCAATGATCCAGGACAAATCTGAAGGACATATGACAAAGAATACTATCCACCTCCAGAAAAAGAACTGTTGGAATTGGAATGCAGATCAAAGAATATAATTCTTCACTTTAGTTTATTTGTGTTTTTATTTGAGAGTTTGAGTTTTATATATATTTACAGCAATGAACAGTATAGAAGTATGTTTTGCATGATAATACATGTATAACCAGATAAAATTGCTTACCATCTCCAAGAGAGGGGAAGGAAGGGAATGAGAGAGACAATTTAGATCTTACAACTTCAGAATATGTGGGAAATTATTACATGTGATTGGGAAAGTAAAACAACTTTTTAAAAAATATATATACCCTTTCAACTAGAAATATCACTACTAGGTCTGTACATCAAAGAGATTTTTTTAAAAGAAAAGGACTTTTATGTTCAAAAATATTTGTAGCAGTTCTTTTTGTGGGGGCAAAGAATTGGAAATTGAGGGGATGTCTATCCATTGGGAAATGATTGAAAAAGTGATGTAATATTATTATTGTGCTATTAGAAATGACAAGCAAAAAATAAAAAATGAGAAGCAGCATTCTCTAAGAAAAACCTGGAAAGACTTATATAAACTGATACAAAGCAAAGTGAGAAGAACCAGGAGAACATTGCATGAGACAATTCCAAAAGACTTATGATGAAAAATGCTATCCATCACTAGGGAAAGAACTGATGGACTTTGAATGCAGATTTAAACAAGCTTTTTATAAATCCTTGCCTTCCATCTTAGAATCAAAACAAAGTATTGTCTCCAAGGCAGAAAAGTAGTAAAGGCTAGGCAATTAAGGTTAAGTGACTTGCCCATGGTCACAGAACCAGGAAGTATCTGAGGTCAAATTTGATCCCCAGACCACCCATCTCTAGGTCTGGCTCTGATGCTACTCTGATGACCTAGATGCTACTAAAGCATGCTTTTAAATGGTTTTTCTTTATTTTTCTTGTTTTTTAGGGGTTGTCTATATTTTGTTTTACAACATGGTCAATATAGAAATATTTTTTGCATGACTACATGTATAATTGATATCAAATTGCTTGCCTTCTCAAGGAGAGGGGATGTCAGAAAAAGATGAAGAGAATTTAGGACTCAAAAATGTTTTAAATATATTAAAATTGTCTTTACATGTAATTGGAAAAATAAAATATAAAACAATTTTGAGTAATAATAATAAATGTGGTCCCTGCCACCAGAGAGCCTACATTCTAATGTAGGAAACAATATGTGAATAACTAGTTATGTACCAGATATAATAGCATCTGAGGGTAATCTGAATAGAGAAGGCAGCTGAAGAAACTAGGAAATACACATGGAAACACAACTTGGAGTTGAGAATGGCAAGTATGCGGGGAATGGAAGGTTTGGGTAGAAGGATGTTCATGGATTTGGTCATGAGGATATGTCCCATGTTGATATCTTCTAAAAGATTTCCAATTTTCAAACAGGAAAATTAGATATGGGTAAATGTTACAAATGAAAAACACCATTTTGCATTTCCATACACATTTTATTAGGGGGTGAGGTAAGTGGAGGAAAAAGGTGGATTTGGAGGCAGAGGTCTTGGGTTCTAATCTCAGTCCTGCTACTAACTACTCAAATGACCTTGAGAAAGCCATTTCTCCTCTGTGAACCTCAGTTTCATCATGTGGAAAATAAGGGAAATGGACTAAATGATCTTTAAAGTCTCTTCCAATTCTGAATCCAAGATCCTAGGATGCCAAAAAAGAAAATGAAACCAGGGAAATGCTGAGAAATTTTTTGCTCCCACTTTTCTCCACCAGCAGATGTTTATGAGACTGGCAAGCTCCTGCCGATTGAAAAGGCCTGTACTAATGGTACCATGAAATGCCATCTCAGCAATTCCGAAGGCTTCATGCATTTGGCAGGAGCAGGGATACATTCATCTTTTCTTCCAATTCCTACCCTTGAAAACGCTGGCTTTGTCAGTTTCCAAGCAAACTTGTTTATAAATGAATGTCCCCTCCCTACCTGGGAAGCTGTCTGCTAATTGCAAGAGAACTGGGAATCCTCTGTGACCAAGCTAATTCTTGATCTCTATTCCTTGGAAGTCCAGAGAAGCCCGAAGAGCACTGACAAGGTGAAGATAGAATCGCTCCTGTGCTTTTAGGGGCATTGGACAGCTCCCAACCCACAATAGAAAACCCAGCTCTTGTCAGGGAAATTCCATTAGTGTTAGATTCCTTAGAGAGTTTTTATAGCCTTTCAGAGTCTTCTACGCAACATTCCCCTCACCCCGTCCAGAGGGGAAGATCTTAAACTATTATCCAATTTCATATTTGCGGGGACTATAGAATCATAGAATGGGAGAATTAGAAGGGCAGTTAAAAGTCATCTAATCCAACTCCAGCCTAAAGCTCAATTCTTTCATTAACCTCCATTATAAGTCTTTTAACATAGTAAAATGGGACACATCTTGGTTGTAGAGTCCTAGGACCAGGATTGAAATCCCATCTCACTATTTGTGTGACCTTGGGCACCACCCTTGGCCTCAGTTTCCTTATCTGTAAAATGAGGGAATTGGACAGAATAACCTCTGAGGTTCCTTTTAACTCTGGGTCTATGACAGTATAATATATTTGATAAGTGGTCATTCAATCTCAGAATGACCCCAAGTTTGGCATTATGATTCCCATTTTGCAGGTGAGAAAAATGAGATTCATGGCACTTTAATGAACAAAGAAGCACAGAAGGAATTCAAACCAAGGTCTCTCCTGACCTCTTTTCTCTCCCTGTATGTCTCTTTTATAAGAAAAATATTTTGTATATTGTAACATTCTACATAAACCTAACTATTCTAACATTTTATGAAGCTGTTTTTCTAAGCAGTGAATGGTGTGGCATACATACTCATATCTGCCCCAAACCAACCTGTTCCTGCAGCTAATGCCTATTTAACTGCTGGGAGTGGGGGGAGCAAAGAACACTGAAAGGGGGTACTCATTAACAAGTTCAATTATTCCTCACTCAAAGTCATGGCTGGACCATGTTGACAAGTACAAGCAGTTTGTGGCCACTGGCTTAACCCACCTGGATATGGGAAAGAGTATATAACATTAAGAAAGAACAAAAGGCAGCAAAAATAAAACATGAGACAGAATGTGGCAGACAAGACAAGAAGGGAAGAAAGCCAATATGAGATAAGAAGCACATCTAAGAGAATTGGGCACAAGGCAAAAAAGGGAAGGAAGGAAACCAAACCATAAACTCCATGAGGGCAGAAGACATGACTCATTAATCTCCATAGCTCTTCCAGTGACTAGCATGGTGTTCTGCCTATAGTTGAGGATGCCTGTGGTGATGGATGAGACCTGTTACCTCTATGTTGCTGGCAGGGAAATGAGCTGGAGCTGGACAGAAGAGGAAGCTCTCAGTTGACATCCTTTAAATTCCCCTTTCTAAGACAAAGCCCTGAATGCCCCATCCTAGCTATGGCTCTGAAAAAGAAATTCCTGCATCCCAAAATAATCTTCTCCTTCCTTATTATGTGAATGCTTAAAATGGTGCTGAACCATTTCAAAAGTCATTGACCTTCCCTCCTAAGTTATTCATCTAAAATGCAAATATTCCTTGGAAGGGTAAGATACTAGGTTACCCACAGAGTAAGACTGATTTTGCTAGGTCATTCTCCCCCGTTTCCAGAAAGGCATTGTTGCCTGGAAGAATAAGAAGGGGTAAAAGGTGGTATATAAGAGCCCTAGGAGAAATGGAAAGTACCTTATTACCAAAGGAACCCTTTACCATTCTGCACTTGGTTACTTGTACTTGGAATTAAGAGCCTGTAAAGTACAGTCAGGCAGATAAATCCCCATAGCAATATTTTTTTAATTTTCTTCCATGCGGTCTCGTTATTAAGATTTGTTCACAACTAAGGTGCTCTGTGAGTGCATGTCAGTCTCTTTCCTGATCCCCATCCACGCAAACCCTCATGCCCTCATGGGATTCTTTGGAGAGACAGGGCAAAGAGACCCAGACTAGAATCTAATAACCCAAGGGAACCCTTCATTAGAGGGAGGGAGAGAAGTTGCCACAAGGAGGGAAAAAGACCCCATGGTGAATTTCTCTGTCCACAATGAAGCCTCCTTTGGTGAGTAATAATCCCTAGGCTGGGCCTGCCATTCGAGCCTTCATTCTAGAGCTGCATACAGCTTTTGGGTTCCCAGCTGGATCTGTGTGGGCGGCTAAAACACAGGATGAACAATGCCTCATACGCATCATGCAGCATCAAGTTGTCTTGCAGACAAACCTCCCAGACAAGCACGCACATATGCGCACCAGGAGTATCTGTCTCTAAACACATAGAAATAGGAGGCCCTGCTTCTGTTGGGAAGGGCACTGGTGACGACAATGCTTTGCCTTCACGCTAGAGATCTGTTCCTGAAAATCCATGAGGAAGCTCATTTTTTGGAAAAACTGAAGTGTTGGGGGGTGGAGGGGAAGGGGCAGAATTTCACTGTTTGGGGATCCTTGCTGAGAATCACCCTCCTAAAGGGAATAATCCTCTTGGTAATACAAAAAAAAATTCATCTACTTGGGGACAGATTTCTTAAAGCATCTCTAAAATGCTCTCAGGAAGGAACCTATTTATGAGGGAATACAACCTGTGAATGAGTGTTCTGATACTATTCTAGAAATCCTAAACCTAATCACTGGCTTCCCCCTACTCCCAAAAGAACCCATATTCAAAAGACGTCAGTAGCTTATATTATAAAATGGGACCACACCAGCAAAGATGAGGTCCCTAATCAGGAAAGCACTAGAAACACTGACAAATACCCATAACTCCCACTTCTGAACCTTTCTACAAGCTATCCCCCCATAGACAAGGAATGGACTTCTATACACTTCTACTGTTTAGCATCCTTGGTTCCTTCCTCTCGGGGCTCAGATCATGTGCCAGCCCCTCCAAGAGATCTTTCCTGATTCCATAGTGTGTGTGTTCTCCAAAGCCCATCATCCCCCAAGTTACTTTGTATTGGCCTCTCTAGTCTTTGCATCCTCTCTCCCACTGAGATGGAAACTCTTTGAGAGTAGGGATTTGTCTTTGCATTCCTAGACTCTAGCACAATTCCTGGCCCATTTAATAAATCATTCTGGAGGGCAGCTGGGTAGCTGGTGGTTGAGAGCCAAGCCTAGAAACAGTAGGTCTTAGGTTCAAATCTGGCCTCAGACACTTCCTAGCTGTGTGACCCTGGGCAAGTCACTTAACCTCCATTGCCTAGCCCTTACCACTCTTCTTCCTTGGAACCAATACACAGTATTGACTCCAAAATGGAAGGTAAGGGTCTAAAAAAAATAAATGCATTCTGAATTAAACTGAAAAGTTTGATAAAGGATAACAGATTCCATAACAGATCATGGAATTAAATCAAAGCGGGTGCTTAATCTGGTATGATTCTAGTTTTAGGATCTTGGCTGACTTAGGCAATTTTATGGGATAACATTATAATTACTGAGTTACCAGGGCCAGCAATAGGAATAAGCAGAGTAGGCAGCTGCTTAGCACATAACTCATGAAGGGCATAATAAAAGACACTGTTAAATATTACTCGTGCAGATGCATAGCTTTTTAAAGCCAAAAAATTTAGATTCTTCATGGCATGCAGGTATTTATTTTGCAAGAGGTAGTGTGGTTTCCTGGAAAGAATGCTAGATTTAGAGCCAGAGGACTCCCACAAAACTGCAGTTTATAAGCCCCCATCAATGGGTTTAATTTTTCTCTCAGTCAGAGGACACAACTAGTTTAAAGAAAAGACATTTAATAAAATAGCAAAACAAAAAATATCATGTTGAAACATTTCCCCAAAAAACCTGAGGCATATTTTAGAAACACATGTGACCACATATGTAGAGGAGTGATTCTCGCCGTTAACTCTGCATTGCCTACTGATCTCATAGGTAATACAAACATTGACCCTCACATAAAATTCAAACCCATAAACATATATTGAGAACATGTTATATACAATACACAAAGACAAAAAAATAGTCTCTATCCTCAAGGAGCTGACCTGAGATTCTGCTGGATGAAGAAACTTACCCAGGGACACACAGCTGATAAGTATAGGTTAGGATTGTGAACCCAAGTATCCTGACTCCAAGTTCAGTTACCTTTCCCTTAAAAGCCCAACTGCCTCTCTGGTGCCTATATATTAAACAGCATCTTTTTGAGACTCAGAATCAGTAAGGGCCAGGTCTGAACTCAGCCTCTGACACTAGCTGTGGGACCATGAACAAGTACCTTAATGTCTCTCTGAGCCTAAGTTTCTTAAAGTATAAAATGGGGATGAGAATGTTTGTATTTCTTACTTCACAGAGTTGCTGGGAAGCTAAAACAAGATAATGTGTATCACTTTGGCAAACCCTAAAAGTGCTATGTATTTAAATGTCAGTTAATATCATAAACAAATAATAGTTCCAACAACTATGGCACTTTACTTTAAATATATTATCTTCCTTGGATTTTTGCCACCATGCTGTAAGATCAATAGTATTATTATTTTTCTCATTCTTCCATATGAAGAATATACAATATGAGGAACTAAGGCTCAAAGACTTCTATAACAAATGAGTGGCAGAGCCAGAACTGGAACCCAAGTCTTCTAGCCTTAAATAAAGGACACTGCCCATCTCCTCCCAAACAAGTCTTTTACTCCTAAGTCTGCCACAATCAAAAGAACAAGTATGTGGTTGTCAGCTATGTGCTTAAAAAAGAAGGGTGTTAACATCACACCACATCTCCACTCCAGCATTTTAATTGGGTTTCTTCAAAGTGTTACCATTACCTCACCACAGGTCATTCCAAAACAAAATGGCAGATGGAGGCCTACTGGACCATATTCACTCACCTCCAACAACTTTTTTTAATGAACATCATTAGATACTGTGCTGGCTGACTTCCTTTGGGGGACTATTCTAACCCAGGCAGCCAGGTTCACACAAATTGTTTATAGAAATTCACTGCCTAGCTACATTCAGGTTTATATCCTCCAGCCCCTCCCCCTGGCAACATTTATCTTTCCAATAGTCAACTAGGGGCTACTCAAAGATCTGGAACATTATAGAGTGGAACTTGCCAAAAGACCCAACCAGGACAAAGCAATTCAGCAAGACTTCAAAATGGTACTTCCTACGTAGCATAGAAACTTTGTGCCTTTTTCTATAATACCCATGACTTGGCTTATCCCAAAATCAAAATCAACATGCCATGGAGAGTAAAAATTTCTAGCATTAAAAACATTGCATGTCCATTTAGAAAAAATATTTTAAAACATTCCCTCAGTTCTTGCCACCCCCAAGTATTATACTATGAGCAACAGTCAATCTTGCCTATCCTTAGTTCCAGTTCTATCAAAGGTTCATCTCCCTTTTCAACAAACAGTTGTTGACACTGTCTACCAAAAACCTAGGCTGCATAAAGTCCAGAAATGAGATGAGAGTTCTGATGGCCTCTGCCCTGCTCAGGAACTAGGGATGTTTACTTTGGAGAAGAAATGACTTCAGAATGAACATGGTAACTGTCCAAATTTTCTAAAGACTGGCACATGGAATAAGGGTAAGAGAGGCAAATGACCTAGATATAAAGATATGTTTCCTAATGCTTCAAGCTATTTAAAGGCAGAATTGACACCTTTGAGAGTCCCTGAGTTCTCCCTACTGGAGGTCTTCAGAGGTTGGATGATCAATTATCAAACTTGGTTCTTCCATCCATCGCTCCTAGTTTTCCTTAGAAAGTGAAACAGAAAAAATCCATTCTCTTCCCAAGGTAATCCCTCCAAATATTGGAAGGTAGCTTTTATGTTGCCCTCTTTTCCAGACTAAATAATGTCACCAGTTTCCATAACCAATGTTTGGATGGTATGGTTACTAGCCCTTTCACCATCCTCATTGTCATATACTTTCTAGCTGTGTGAGACTGGGCAAGTTGCTTAACCTCAGTTGCCCAGCCCTTACCTCTCTTCTTCCTTGGAGTCAATACTTAGTAAGGCAAGGGTTTTTTTTAATAGCTAATAGACAACAGACATTTATTAAGCACCTGTTATGTGCAAGGCACTGGGGATGCAAAGATTAGAAAAGACAGTCCCTGCCCTCAAAGAACTCACAATCTAATGAGGGAACAAAATGCTTTTTAAAAGAAGCTGAAAATGAGGGGAGGATATTAGGGAACCAGTGATGGGAATGTTGAAGTCCTGAAGCCAGGTGGAAGAATAGAAGGTCCCAAGGGCAAGAAGGAAGTAAAGGAAGACCCACCAGAGACAGTAATGAATGTTGAGGTGGCTGCCCTGGGCCAACTCCTTAAATCTAAAAGGGATTTTCAGATGATCACCTTTCCATTCTCTCACTAGGAGAGAAGGACCTCAGGGGTAAGGGGTCCTGAGGTATGAGTTTCTGAGTTGATTCCATCTTTTAGGACAATGAGTATTATCTTGGGCTACAGCAGCTGTTAAAGAACAACCTTGCAAATAAGCAATGTGATATATTCTAAAGTATCAAAAGTAATTTGTCTCCTAGTATCTACCTTCCCCTCAAAAAAAATCTTTACTTTCCTTATCAAATGAGGGTGGGGGCCCAATATTGGACTGGAGAAAAAAATCCATGATCTAAGAGTTCCTTCTAGTTCTAGTAGTTAATGAGAAGAAGGATGCTATAAAATTAATGAGTAGAGGTTGTAGCCCAATTTTGATCATGTCAATCAAAATAATATAGTACTCATGAAATCAAATAATAGGGAGCACCAAAACCTCACAACAGTCAATAGTTCAATTGGGAAGGTGGAGTAAAGAGTTGTTACAATCCAACTGATAATTGGTACCTATGCTCACAGAGCTTCTGCCATCTATTTTAATTAAATTTCTTACACATTGAAAGGGCATCTATCATGTGCCAGGCATAATCCAGGCAATTCAATATAGTCCTCAAGTCCAATCCAAACCTATTTCTGGAGCCAGGCACAAGCAGCCAGAAAAACTGAACACTATATTCTATAAATGTTAGTTATCATCATCATCATCATAAGCTACTATGTATAAACCCTCAAGGAGCTTACCATCTACTTTATTTTTTACAAAAACTCTTATCTTCTTTCTTAGAATCAATACTGTGTACTGATTCCAAGGTAAAAGATCAGTAAGGGTTAGGCAATGGAGCTTAAGTGACTTGCCCAGGGTCAAATAGCTAGGAAGTATCTGAGGGCAGATTTGAACCCAGGACCTCCTGTCTCCAGGAATGGTTCCCTATCCAGCTGTCCTCCATCTTGTTGATAACATTTATAAAGTGCTTTAAGGTTCATAAGATGCTTTATCAGTATTGTTTCATTTGAGCCTCAAGGTAATCTTTTGTTTTAAAATCCTCACCTTCCATCTTAGAATCAGCAGAAGAGCAGTAGTAATAAGGGCTAGACAATTGGGGTTGAGTGATTTGCCCAGGGTCACACAGCTATGAAGTGTCTGAGGCTAGATTTGAACCTAGGACTTTCTATCTCCAAGTCTGGCTTTCTATCCATTGAGCCACATAGCTGCCCCTTAAGATAGCCTTTTGAGGTAGGTAATATAGATGTTATTATCTCTACCTTAGAAATGAGGAAAGCAAAGAAATTGGCATTTAAGTGATTTGTCCAAGATTAAACAGCTATTAAGTATCTGAGACTGAATTTGAACTTGGGGTTTTCTGACCCCAGACTAAGCATTACCTGCTTCAACACTTAGTTACCCCAATGCATTTCTATAATGTTGATCCTTTGGTAACCAGCATCTGGCTAGTCAACATTAAGCTCTGCTGTATTGGCTTTCAATTCTGATATTTGGAAGGGTCAGGAAGAGACTGATCCCTCTCACACACACACACACACACACAGTCACACAGCTACTGTCAGAACATGGGATTTGAACACAGTTCTTCAGATTCCACAGCCAATATTCTTTCCCCATCCCTTTACATTCTGTCTTAGAACTGATACTATCAGTTCCATGGCAGAAGAGCAATAAAGGCTAGACAATTGGTGTTAAGTGACTTGTCCAGGATCATAAAACTAGGAAGTGTTTAAGGTCATATTTGAATCCAGTACCTCCCATGTCCAAGCCTGTCTATCCACTGAGCCACTTAGATACACCCAATTTTCTTTCTACTATGCAATGCTATGTCTCAATATAGTTGTTAAATATAATGATCTTTTTATTTATTTTTAATGAAGATATGCAAAACATATGTCCACATTAGTCATGTTGTGAAAAAGCAATAAAATATAAAATGCAATGATCTCTTAAAGAAAATAACCCAAGACCTTCTCCATTTCTACCTCCCTCTACTCAGGAGTATTCTGGAACCATTTTGAACTGGCTGGCTCTAGATGGTTGTTAAATTTTTTGTGTGAATATGTACACCTAAGAGATCAACAAATCCTACAAATCAGGGCTTGATTTATTGTTTTGTGTATTGACTTTAGACTTGACAAAGCGAAAGAGAAAATGTTATTAATGCAAATTAAAATTAGATTATATTCTGCATATTTTTTTCAGAGACCCAATTGTTAAAGATTTACCAGCACAAATCTCTGCCTCCACCATCTACACATACATATTGGTCAGTGGTAAGATGCCCAGATCCTTCTTCCTCCACAACTAACAACAAAATATAATAGATCTAAATTCAAAAGGCTATGCTGTCATCTTAGCTGTTTTGAAAGCCTGCCTGACTTAAGACCTTCTTAAAATCACAGCTTTCAAAAACCAGCATGTTAAACCCCTTCTGCTTCCTTCTGTCTGCCATACAGTTGAGAACAGAACATCACAGTTGTGCTGGGGTGGGTGCCCATGCCTGCTTCTTATCTGCAAGATTCATATGAGGCATAAATGACACCTGTTAGCCCAACACCTTGACAGAAACTTAAATTTAAGTAGCAGCAGATTCCAACACACACACACACACACACACACACACACACACACACACACAATCATCATTTAGCACCTTGAGCACCTTTTAATTAAGTCCCTACACTTGCCCTGAGTAGGCACCTGAAACGCATCACATCTGCATCTAATTTCACACAGAATATTTCACTAGAGCCACTTATCAATAATGACCAGGGTGTTCAATGAGCCCGAACACATTTCTAATGAATGTCAAACCTGGAATTCTGGGAAATTCTGCCAAAGATGTTAGTCTCCAGGCTTGATAAATCTTAGTCAGTGAGTCAATTACATTTATTAAGTATGTGCCTACAATGTGCTAGGCACTCTGCTAAATGGTGTATTAATACATCAATGTTGTAACTTCAGAAAAAATCAAACAGTTGGTATTCAACACACGCTGTCCTCTGCAGCTTCAGTTTGCATAAGCGTCTGGGGCTATGGTGAGGTAACATAAGAGGCATTGAGCCAAATTGTCTAGTCCAATGCCCAGCAGTCTTTCTATAAGATCAACAATCCTGAGATGACTATAAAATCCTGAAGACTAAAGTACCACAAATTAAAGTCCAGTCCTGCAGGAAGACCACAACATAGATACCAATCAGTAGAGGTAGAAAAAAGTATTTTTATCTAAAGGCTATTCAGAGTCATATACATATACGTATATATATTTGTTGACTTGTGAGGAAGTGAGCCAGGAAGGAGGAGGGTCTGGTTCCATACAATGAAAAATCCAAGTGTGAGAGCCATTGACATTCTTGCTGTCCTTATCCCTATTCTTTTTTTTTATTTTAGATAAAGATCAGCATTCGCCTTCTCCATGAAGCCTTTACTGACCAAGTCAAGTCACATTTCCCTACCTGGAATTCCCATAGTACTTCTTGTCTAACCACTCTTTTGGATGCTTATAGATTGCCTTATATATTTATTTAGGTGCTTCATGCATATAACATGTCCCTGACAAGATTTAAGGTCCTTGAAGACAGGGGCCATGTTTTTTCTTAGCGCTACATCAAAGTGTTGGAAACAGTAGGTGCTCAATAGACTTGTTGAAATGAATGGAACTGCCAATGAATTACACCATAGTTGCCTTTTAATGCTTTCCCTACCCTATTCTTAATTTGCCTCTATACCTTTCACTTCACCTTGCACCAGATGGCCATTTCCTGAGAATGGCCCCCTCAGGGCCCTTGTGCCAACATGGTGGGGGTGGAAAAAATAAATATTAAAAGGCTGACAGATAAGCTCACAGTCATACAGACAGCTCCCCACAAGGGCCACATGGAGTAATAGGCAATTCTCCATATCTCATTTCACCAACACCAACATCAATCATACCTACAGAATCTCAGTCTTAAAAAGAACAATATAGAAAGAGATGAGCAAAGATAAATAAATAACCCAAAAAAACACATAAAGAAGGTGTCAAAGGATGATATGAAAACTGGAAATCCTACACAAGAATGACAATTCTGGAATCTCTTTCTGTCAGTGGCAGAGACACCAAGGGACAAGTTGTGGAAAGGCTTGATCATTCTCTCTGTGGTCAGCCTTAGTATATTGAGGACGTGCTCCAAACATGCCAGCCTTTTCTGAAGATAAGGAGTCCGAGATCTCTTATTGATCAATTTTATCTTAATCTTTCTTGAACCTGTCTTTACAGTCACAAATCCAGCTAAAACATTCCCCCAAGTTCATTACCTGCTGTGTAAAGTAGAACTTCCTATTATTTTTCTATATTTTCTTAATTTAAGCTTCTAGGGTTTTCCCTCATGATCTGGAATTTGGCGAACAAATCTCCAGTTCATCACATTTTCTAGTTTTAGACCCTTGTCAAATACCCTCTCAGCTAGCTGGTAACCTTTCCAGGATTAAGCATATACCTTCCCCCCTCCACTCCCACTCCTTCTCAATCCACAACAAACCAAGTCCACCCAATCTCCCATTCACGAAACATGCCCAGCTGGCGAGGTGGGGGTTGGGGGTTGTGAAAATGAAGGCAGATGAGGGGAAGATGAATTATTAGTCCGAGTGGCCTCAGAGTTAAAAGTGAGGACAAGGAGCCTCGAGGTCAGCACCAGGGATAGCATCTAGGCAGCCGGGCGGGGCTGGGACAGGGGAAGGCCAGCCCAGTGGCCCAGTAGTAGGAGTATGGGCCCACCTACCAGTCGGTGTGGGATTCATCGATGACCAGGAGCAACTTGGACTTCCTGGAGGCGGCAGGGGTGCTGGAGGGGGCGTCCACTAGCCCAGCCGAGGCGGCGGTCTGCTTCACGGCGTTGGACAAGGAGCTGAAGAAGCTGCTGCTCATGGACTGCACCGGGGCTGCCGGTTGCGCCTGCGGTGGAGCCGGCTGGGGTGCAGGCTGATGGGACTGTCCCTGCGCCTGGGGCGGCGGCGGCCTTCGTTCGGGGGCCGGGGAGCCAGCTGCCGGTGGCCCGGCGGGGCCCGCGGCCGACCCTGGGGGCGGCGGTGGGGGTTGCTGAGGCTCCGGCCGCTGCAAGTCGGTCATGTAGCCATTGGGCAGGTTGGCAATGAAGCTGCTGTCAGAGAGGCGGCGCCGCAAGAAGTTCATCATCTGGTCGGAGGAGCGGGCTCACCGAGCCCAGCAGAGACAGACGGACGCGGACTGGGAGATAGAGATGGAGCCCGGGGCAGCTGCGGGAGCGCCGGCGGCAGGCAGGAAGGCAGGGCGTGCAGACTAGCCTCTAGCCCAGGAGAGAAAGGGGGCAGCGGCCCGCGTTCAGCACCCAGAGGGCAACGCTACCGGGCAGCGTTGGGCTCAGCCTGGGAGAGGTGCGCTGGCTGCTGCTGCAGCTGAAGATGTGACTGAAGCTGCTGCTGCTAAGACGCCCGCCCGCCCGCCCGCGGCTTCCTTAGCTAGCCAGCTGACAGGATTGCTGCCACCAACAGGAGCTATCAATGTGTATCCAGAGTGGAGGGCGGGGACTTCGGCGGGTTGCGGGCTCCTCCTCTTCCCGCCCCTCCTCAAGCACCGCCCAGCCCCGCACCAGCCGCAGAGCGCATCCCTGAGCGCCCCTCTGCAGTTTAGCTGTCCAGCGTGTCTCGCCTCCCACCCCCGCCTCGCCGCGTTGTGCTCCAGACCAGCCAGCCCCGCACCAGCTAGGGTCTAGGGGAGACAGTCCTGCCTGGAGCTAAGGGACAGAGCTCCCCGAAGGCCCCTCGCACCCTACAGTCCACTCCCCACCCCCTGCATGAGCCCTAGACCCCCAGCCCGGGTAGAAAATAAAACTGCTCCCAATGCTCACAGGAGCCTAAGCACGTTTAGGATTTGGTCCTAACCTGGCATGGCCTGGTCATTCAGCTTCTGGTCAGGACTGATCCCTACACATACACGTACACACACACGGAAAGAGATTTCGAGCCTACAGAATAGGCTGTGTCTATAGAGACATCTAAAAGCCACCCTATCTCCTTTTCTCTCTCAGGCATTTTCATTAACATCCAGGACTGAACCTTGTGGAGGAGGTGAAGATAGGGATGATCTCTTGAAAATCCTTAGTGCGTTTTTTCACATTTTGTTTTTGTTTGGGTTCATTGGCCCTAGATTGCTAATGAGTCACTTGTCCATATTTCTGGCAAGCAGCCACAGCTGCCTGGACCATCCTGCATCAAGTCCCCAGAGAGGAGATAGTTTGGGGAAGCCTGGGGAAGACAACTGAGGCCAGCAGGCAGCCTGCCTAGGCTCCTGTATGCTAAATAATGATAAACATCAAGCAGAAAGCCATGGTGCTTTGACTCAGGGAGGCCAGACCTATAGGCAAGAAACCATGAGTCAAATATAGTCTCTGACAGGCTCTGTTCTGGGGCCTCTTCTCATCTCTCTCTCTCTCTCTCTCTCTCTCTCTCTCTCTCTCTCTCTCTCTCTCTCTCTCTCTCTCTCTCTCCCTCTCCCTCTCCCTCTCTCCCTCTCTCTGTCTCTCTCTGTCTCTCTGTCTCTCTCTCCCTCCTTCTCTCCCTTCTCTCCCTTCTCTCTCTCTTTCTCCCTCTCTCCCTCTCCTCTCTCTCCCTCCCTCTCTCTGTCTCTCTGTCTCTCTCTGTCTCTGTCTCTGTGTCTTTCTCTGTCTCTCTCTCCCTCTCTCTCTCTCTCTCTCCCTCCCTCTCTCTGTCTCTCTCTCCCCTTCTCTTCTCTCTCCCCCTTTCTTTCCCCTCTCTGTCTTTCCACACTGCCCCAATGATCTCAACTTCTTTGGGTTCCATTCCCATCTCTATGGAGTTACCAGTTGCCCATTGAACATCTCCCCAAGTGGCCCAACAGTATCTTAGGCTTAACATACAACCAAAGAGGCAGCTAGATTTAGAGTTAAAAGAGTTAGGTAGGAATTCCAGTTTCCTGGCTGGTTGTCTCCCTCCTACTATAACCTCACCATACCACAGTGAAAGCTTCTCTCTCCTCTGTCCATCACCCTTTATTATTTATATTGTCCTCTCATTAGGATGTGAGCTCCTTTAGGGCAAGGACTATTTTGGTTACTTTTATGTCTCCCCTGGGCTCTGTATTAAACCAACATATAGTAACTGCTCTATCTGTCTGTCTATCAGCTTTCTTTCATTTTGGGGAGGGAAGGAAACTTACTTGACATTTCTAGGTCTCAAGTTCTTCATTTGTAAAATAACATTGGACTAGATGGCTTTAACTTTCCTTCCAGCTCTGGGTCTATGATCCTATGATTACCTCCACCACCACTATCAGCTACTCCTCCCAACCCCCACCCCATCTCTGAAACCCAATCCTATTTTCAATTTATCTATTACTGTTGAGTACACTACCATTCTCCTAGGCACCAGATTAATGAGATCCCAATAATCACTGACTCTTCTTTTCCCAACTCCCCCATATCTGATCAGCTGTCATCTTTTTTTAAACTCTTACCTTCCATCTTAGAATTAATACTGTGTATTGGTTCCAAGGCAGAAGAACAGTAAAGGTTAGGTAATAAGGGTTAAGTGACTTATCCAAGGTCACACATCAAGGAAATATCTGAGGCCTGGTTTGAACTCAGGACCTCCCTCACTATCCACTGAGCCATCTCACTACCCCCTGCCATTAATCCTACATCCACAGTGTCTCTCACATTCAACCCCTTCTCTTCACTTAGTCTCACTACCTTAATTTAGGTCCTTATTACTTTTCACCTGGACTATTGTAATAAATTCATTCCTAACTTGTCTCCCTCCTCCAATCTACCTCTATTTCAATCTATCCTCTATACAATAGAAGAAATAATGGTCCCAAGGCACAGGCATGACCCTGGCTCTCCCTTGCTTAAAAACATTCAAGGACTGTAAGATAAAATGCAAATTCCTTACCTGGCATTTAAAGCCTTTACAACCAGATTCCAATCTACTTTGCCAATCCAATTTCATATCACTCCACTTTAAGAACTCCATATTCCCCTTTGACTCAGGCCAACTAGGCCTACACCCCACCCCCCAAAGAGATAAGAGAAAGAAGAAAATGATACATATATATATTCATAATTTTTATTGTATCCAAGAACTGGAAACCAAAGAGTACCCATCAGTTGCAAAAAGCCAGTTGGATAAATAATGGTATGAGAATGTAATAGATTGTTATTGTGCCCTAAGAATAAAAAAAGACAGATAAAAAGAAATCTAGGAAGACTTGAATGAACTGATGAGTGAATTATGCAGAACCTAAAGAACAATTAGTGCAATGACTACAACATTGTAAAAGGAAACAAACTTGTATGAAACTTAAGAACCATAATCAATGCAATGACAACTGGTGACTCCAGAAGGCTGATGATGAATGCCCAGTGCCCCTTTTCATCATTAGACTGAGAGTTAATGAACCAGAAGTTCAGAATAAGAGAAACATTATCGATGTGTAGATCCCTATCACCTCCAAGATCAAATATAAAATCCTTTGCTTAGCATTCAAAGACTTCTCCCTCCCCCCTTTCCAGTCTTCTTACACATAATACCCCATCACATATTCTACATCCAGTCACACTGATCTTCTTGCTATTCCTCCAATGAAACACTCCTTCTCACTCAGGCATTTTCACTGCTTGGCCCCTCAGGCATAAAATATCTTCTCTCCTCTCCATCACTTGGCATTCCTGGCTTCTTTCACATCACCATTAAAGTTCCATCTTCTGAAGCCTTTTCTGATCCTCCTTAATTCTCTATTACCTTCTCTTTCTCTATTATCTCTACTATATCCTGTATATATCTTATTCATACACAGTTATTTACATTCTGTCTCTCCCATTTGACTGTAAGCCCCTTGAGATTGAGGAATATCTTTTTCTTTTCTTTCTATCCCCATCTCCAAACATAGTGCCTGGCACATAGTAGGCACTTAATTCTCCTTCATGGAGTGATTAAATATACTTATTTGTTACAAAGGAAAGGCATTTATTTTTGTTTGTTTATTTTTTGATAGGGATAAGGAGGGGGGAGAGAAGAAGGGAAGGAGAGAAGATCATCAATGAAGCACTTTTTAAATATACAGAGCACTGAAGGAGCTTCAAAGAGAAACACATATGAGAGAACTTTGGAACTAACGTGCTGAATGTATTATATAACTTAAAAAACAAGTTGCAATAATGGAGATTGAGGGCTTCTTATACAATCCTCTTTTTCTGTTCTTAGTTACATACAAAAATATTCTTGTTTATTAGAATCTCAAATTTAGACAAAAAATGAAGAGAAAAGAAGAGAAGAGAAGAGAAGAGAAGAGAAGAGAAGAGAAGAGAAGAGAAGAGAAGAGAAGAGAAGAGAAGAGAAGAGAAGAGAAGAGAAGAGAAGAGAAGAGAAGAGAAGAGAAGAGAAGAGAAGAGAAGAGAAGAGAAGAGAGAGAGGAGGGGAGGGGAAAGATAAAGAGCTCTATGTTCTAGTCTAGAGTAGCTAGGTGTAGTGTAGGTGACACAGGGGAGAGTGCCAGGGCCTGAAATCAAGAAGGCTCATCTTTCTCAGTTCATGTCTGGATTCAGATATTTACTAGCTGTGTGACCATGGGCAAGTCACTTAACCCTGTTGCCTCAGGTTCTTTATTTGTAAAATGAGCTGGAAAAGGAAATAGCAAACCAATGTAGTATTTTTGCCAAGAAAACTTCAAATGGGATCATGAAGACATAACTGATACAACTGAACAACAAAAATATTCTAGTCAAACTGAACTCAAACTGTTCTCTAAACTCCGGACATCTCTTGCTTTTATGCATTAGCACAGGGTATCCCTCCTATGCATGCTTTCATCTTTCCCTCTGAAAACCCCTGGAACATAAGCTTCTTGATGGTAGGAATTATTTTTCATTTTTGCCTTCTAGGCATCTCCAGTGCCTAGAACAATGACTTTCAGGGCAAACCTTTAATAAAAGCTTTTTGACTGAATTGAACTGAGAGTTCTTTACTAAGAACAATAATATCTTGCATTTGTCTGAGGTAATATTGCCCAAATTAGTGTAGTCAAGGAATACTTTGAAGCTAAAAACATTTTGATGGAGCTTATAAATTCTTATCTATGATCAGGGAATGCTTCAGGAATAATGGTAGGTAGGAGAAGTATTGGTATAAAGTAGAGAAAAATTAAACCCATTCTCATGCCCCAAATTTGCCACACAGAAAATGAATCTTTGATATATTCATAATTTCACATTAATACATCGGAGGGAAAAATATTCATAATATCAGCATTTTCTCATGGAAACAATAATTCTACCATTTAGTAGCTGTGTGAGTTCTAAAAAATCTGAGCCTTGCTCACTGAGGAAGAAGCACAGCATGATGGTTAGAACACTGGCGATGGAGTGAGAAGCTCTGGGCTTGAACTTTAGCCTTGTTGTCTACTCCTTGTGTGCTCATAAATCAGTGATCTCAGCCTTAGTTCCTTACTCTCAAAAATGAAGGACTTAGATAAACTGATCCCCAAGATTCCTTCCAGTTCTAAATCTACAAAACTATTAGCAAATATGTATTCACAGGACTGTCTGAGCTAGTAAAGTCAATAAATTGCAGTGGGTGAATTATGGATTTGGAGTCTGGAAAATACAAGTTCAAATCCTGCCTCAATTCAAATTAATACTTTCTCTGTGTCTCTGGGCAGGTAGCTTAACCTTTCTGAGAATCAGGTAACTGTCTTCGACTTATCTAATGAAGTAATTCAGGATATTCCAGCAGTACTTTTCTTTCAAATGAGAGAATCTTGGAAGAGAAGGCATTTAAGTTGAGCTTTAAGGGATGGGTAGGAATTCAAAGGCACAGAAGGGGAGGGGACCCTTCTTCATGGGGCACTACAGTATGGAAAATGGATCTTAGTACATTTCAAAGAACTTCCACAAACAGTATATTTTTCATTCTCACCACAATCCTATGAGGTAGATGGCAGAGATCACCTCCTCCCTATATAATGAGGAACAGACACACCTGAGGGCAGCCAGGTGGCACATAGGTAAGAATACTGAGCCTGAAGTCAGGAAGCCTCATCATCCTGAGTTCAAATCTGACCTCAGATACTTACTAGCTGTGTGACTCTGGGCAAGTCACTTAACCCTGTTTGCCTCAGTTTCCTCATCTGTAAAATGAGCTGGAGAAGGAAATAGCAGTATCTTTGCCAAAAAAAAAAATCCCAAATGGGTTCATGAAGTCATATACAACTGAACAACAACAAAAATTGGTTAACAAAATAGAATAAAGGAATAAACTAGACAAAGAAGAAGCAGGAACAAGAGAACTCACTAACTTGGTGTTTAATAAACTGGAAAATGCAAATAAAAGCATACCTAAAGCCCAACAAGGTGAAGGGCTCTGTCATAATGAATTTGTAGGGGTAGAATCTTTGCTTGTCACCTGACTCATTGTAGATTTCTTTATTTCCAAATGAGCTATATCACTAGAAACTTAACAATTTAAAAATATAATAAATTATTTATTTAAATTAATGTTATAAATTAATATAATAGAATATAAATAACAACCCAGGAAAGACCCATCAACACCAGTATCCAAAAAAAAGTGTTACTATGGCTTATTCCAGGAGTAACAGTAGTCAACCATTTTCCCAAGGGGAAAGTCCAAGCTTGAAGGCTATGAGCCAACAATTTAACCCTAACCCTAAGAGGAACCCATTGACTCCTCTCTGACGAAGAACAATTAATAGCTAAGGCAGCTCAAGACAGAAACAGAACTACCATATTTGTTGCCAACCTGCTTCCCCCTCCCAACATGGACAGAGAGAGAAATAAGAGAAATCAATATCTTGGCTTTGGCTAAGAATTCCTACTGCAGTCAAACAAAGCTGGCTACCTTACCTTCCTTGGCATCCAAACGTTCATAAAAGCAGGGCCATCTTTGCTCCTCCTCCAATTTAAACAGGAGTTGGAATTTTAGCTCCTTTACTTATTAGCTGTTTGACACTGGAAATCATTTCACCATACCTCAATTTCTCCATCTGAAAAATAAGATGGTTAGAGTAGAATCTACTTAAGTGACCACCAGATTAAAATAAATCGGTAGAGCATCTAAGTTACTCAATGGTTAGAGATCCAAGCCTGGAGATGGGAGGTTCTGGGTTCAGATCAGATCCTGACACTTCCTAACTATGTGACACTGGGCAAGTCACTTAACCTCAATTGCCTAGTTCTTACTGCTCTTCTAACTTGGAAGCAATATACAGAATTGATTCTAAGCCAGAAGGTAAGGGCTTAAAAAATGTAATTGGAAAATCTTTGACAAAATAAATAAAAATAAAGTGAAACATAGATAATGTTAATTTGTGGTTTTCTAAGTCAACATGCAGTTCACAGAGATCTGTTTCTCTTTGAGTTTGACCACTGGTATATGGTCACTTCCATTTCTAAATCTCTGCTCCTATGCATTCCTATGCATTCATTCATTCACCATTCAAAAAGTATATAGTCCATATATTAACAAGCATTTATGAAACCTTTACTGGTTGTCAGGCACTGTAATAAATCCTGGGATAAAAAAATAATACAATCTACCCTCAAGGAGTTTACATTTTTAGGGAAGGGATACACTGGTATATGCAGAACAACTAAAATACAACTTATATACAAAATAAATGCAAAGTAATTTCACAGTAAAATTTTAACAGATGGGATCAGTAAAGTCCTGAGCTAAACCTCAAATAGAGGTAGTTGGAGGGCAGAAGTGAGAGGAAGAGCATAAACAGATTGTGCAAAGGCACATATATGAGAGATGTAATGTGGTGTTATGAGCAACAAGTGGGCCAAGTCTGGCTGTAAAACCAAATGTAGGAACAGACATTAAGCCTGGAAAGATAGATAAGAGTCACATTTTTCAGGACTTAAAATACCCATCAGAGGAGTTTGTGTTTTGTTTTAGAGGCAATAGGGAGTCATTGAAATTTCTTGAGCAGGAGAGCAATGTGGTTAGACACATCTATGAAAAAATCTTAAATTGACCTTATCTAATTCTAGTCACTCTGATCACTCTTAATTTGGAAATTTATAGATAGATAGATCTATATGATATATACTGTAGAGATTATCTATATGGCTATGTATATCCATACTATAGATAAATATCTAGTCTATAAAGAGAGGGATAGAGACAGAGAAGACAGAGAGACAGAGAGAAGAGAAAGAGGAGAGAGAGACAGAGAGACAGAGAGAGAGAGGGAGAGAGAGAGAGAGAAACTGGAACTAGATCTTCCTGGGTACAATTAGATAGGGAGTGAAATTTTTCTTTACCTTCCATTCTAATGTCTCCCTTCTTGTCCCTCAAATGCTCTTTGCAGTCTCTACCCTCTCTTTAAAGATAAAAATATCTGATGTCACTGATGTCATATTATGAAAAAGCATATTCTATTACCTCTCCTTGGAGTATTTTTGGAAAACATCATAAGAAGTCCACAAAAGAATAAATCTCTAAGAGCGGAAATTCCCATCCACCTGTGTATTCTGAGCAGCAATAATTTGTCTTCTCTATCCTTCTCCATATAACTATATTAAAAATTATATTGTAATTATAGCACTTTAGAGTTTGCAGAGTGTTTATATCTATTGTCTCACTTGTTCCTCATGGCATCCATATGAGGTAGGTCCTATCATTATCCTTATTTTACAGAGGATGAAATTCAGTCTAAGAAAGTTTAAGTGATTTGATCACACAACTATTAAGCGTCCAAGGCAGAGTTTGAACTTGGGTCTTCTGGACTCCACATTCAACACTATCCATTATGCCACAATATGGGTATGTAGACTCCAATTCCAAATGTCTATCCTAGACACAAAACAGTTAGCAAATCTTTATTAAGCAACATATGTGCAAACACTATATTGGGTACCCTAGGAAAGGAACAAGATGAGTGAGATTAGTGCCCAGGATCATAGAATTTTGGAATCAGAAGAGATCTCAGAGCCCAGTTAGTCACAGGATCATAGACTGAATGTTGGAATGGACCTCAAAGATCAGCTAGTCCAGTGGTCTCCCACTTTTTTGATAGCACAAACTTATAAAAAAAATCAGGGAACATTCCCTCTTCTCTGTCTGTTCCAATAGATGATACATAGATAGACAGGCAGGCAGACAGACAGACAGACAGACAGATAGATAGATAGATAGATAGATAGATAGATAGATAGATAGATAGATAGATAGATAGATAGATAGAGATATAAGTAGATAAAATAGATAGATAGATAGATAGATAGATAGATAGATAGATAGATAGATAGATAGATAGATAGATAGAGAGATAGAGAGATAGATAGATAGAGAGAGAGAGAGATAGAGAGATAGAGAGATATTCAGACAGACTGTGCTACTTAATCTGTCCTAACCAAAACAAAAATGGTTACATCCCTCATAGGCTCATATTCATCATTGCTACTGGATGAATAGTGCAGCCACAAGAGGGCAAGATATGGGTATGCTGGGAGTGGCAAGATTCTCCCAGTGGTATCTGAAGTGGCTGCTGTGTGCCTGGGTGTGCCTAGATCACAAGGTAGTAGTTAGTAGTACCAGGAGGAGAGGCAGAAGTGGAGGGGATGTTAGGAGCCTTTGTGGCAGCAGCTGACTGAGCAGTGGGAGTATGTAGAAAGATATGAGTGAATGGTGGATGTGGTTGTGCTAGAGACAAGCCTGCCACTGAGTATGTTGGAGAGTTGGATTCTAAGCACATTCTCACTTTCCCATTAATCACACATTTCTTGGAATCACGTCACAGACCAACTAGGGTCATGACTCTGTCTCCACTTTGGCAAACATTGATTGGTCTAATCTTCCCTCTCACTTTATTGATGGGGAAGGTTAAATGATGTGTACAAAGTCACAAGATAGTATCAAGGATGAGGTCTGAACCCAGATCTTCTTACTTTAGGGCCAAGACCCTTTATATTGTGTCAACATTTTACAAAAGGGGGAACTGAGGCCCAGAAACATTAAGTGACTTGCCCAAGGTCACATAGCTAGTAATTAGTAGGACCAGAATTCAAATCCAGTTGTTGTTGTTGTTGTTTTTACTCTGAATCTAATGTTCTTTTCCCTCTTTCATATTGCCTCCTGAAAACCTGCAGAGATCTCTACTCTAGAAAGAAGACAAAACTAAATAATTCCAGGTAGTAAATGTTAAATAATCAATGAGTGGCTCAAGTATCTTGTGCTGTTGAGGTACAGAGACAGGATAAGCCACTACAGGTCAATATGTTTAGGAAAGGCTCCAAGGAAGAAATGAATCCGTGAACTATGACTCTCAAATTTCTCCACTTGGGTTGTCTTAGATGACCGTTCCAGTCTTCACTCTAAGCCTTGGATCCCAAGCCTTGGGTCTACCATTGACCGTCTTTGTGACCATGAAGAAATCAGTAAATGTCTGAGTCTGTTTATTTATAAAATGGCGGTGCTGCTTATTACTTCCTGTTTTACAAGGGTGCTATGAGGAAAGTGGTTTGTAAACCTCAAAGAACAACAAAAATGTAAGGTTGGTTATTTGTTTTTTACTGTAGAAGAACAGTAAACATCCTCTGACAATGAGAGGTTTCTGGTTATTAATAAGTTGTGTGAGATCAGGCCTGCTTCACCTTGTCTAGTTGCAAGTCACATCTGCTTAAACAGGAGTCTTCCTGTGGCAAGGTAACCCACCCAAAGTCAGCTCTGTTTAAAGGCTCCTCCCTTTAGGTAGGGTTGGATTTTAATAGCCCATCTTTTCCTGGGCCTCTCTTTGGCTGTTACTCTGAGGACAGGTTCCAGAATTAGAGAGAGCAGGATGTCAGGCTCCTCCTCCCCACATCCTACCTTTCCTCTGCTGGTGGGAGTGAGTCAGGATCAAGGAGACCCAAATGCTGAAATCCAAGCCATGGCAAACTGAGCCTGATCCATTCTTCTCCCTGCAGGAAGGAGGATACTCCACCCAGTCCAAACTGATTGAGATCAGAAGACCTTTAATGAAAGAAATATACCCACCTCCCCATTTACCAAAGGTTTAGTAAGACTGTGACCAAAAACCCTCTTTTGTAGGTCACTTCTGTCCCTCCTGCTACATTTTAATGCCTCACACATTTGTAGTGTCTAGAAGCAGGTCAATGGTATAGTAGATAAGAGTATTGGGCCTCAAGTCAGGAAGACTCATCTTCCTGAGTTCAAATCTAGCCTCAGACACTTCGTAGCTATGTGATCCTGGACAAGTCACTTAACCCTATTTGGCTCCGTTTCCTCATTTATATAATGAGTTGGAGAAAGAAATGGCAAACCACTCCAATATCTTTGCCAAGAAAACTCCAAATGTGGTCATGAAGAGTCAGACAATGACCCTGGGAAATAGGGAGTGTAATTATTGCTATGTCATTTTACAGATGTGGAAACTGAGTCTCAAGGAAGTTAAATATCTATTAAGTATGAGATGGGATTTAGACTCAGATCTTCCTGACTCTAAATTTCTTTTTTTTTTAACCCTTACCTTCTGTCTTAGAATCATTATTGAGTATTGGTTCTAAGGAAGAAGAGCAGTAAGGACTAGACAATGGGGGTTAAGTGACTTGCTCACAGTCACATAGCTAGGAAGTGTCTGAATCCAGATTTGAACCCAGGACCTCCCATCTTAAAGCTTGACTCTCAATCCACTGAGTCACCCAGTTGCCTCCCAAATTCATTTCTCCTTCCATTCAGCCATAACGTAACTCAAGTAGATTCCAATAAACATTTGGTGCCTTTAGAAGATGAAAGATTCCTGTTGAGACAGAAGATTAAACTTGTACCCTCTGAGCTCTCCAGTCTAACTTTTCCCCAGCTCAGCAACCACTGCAGAGGCAGCTCACGGGGAAAGAGAATGATTACACAAGTGAGAATCAATTGAAATTCTCTTCTGAAGACGGAATTCAAAGCCCAGTTCAGAAGGGAGATCTCTGACCTGGCAGGCACAGCAGCCATCTAGAAGACACCAAAGTAGCTTACAACAAAAACAGCAGCAGGGAGATGACAACCAAAGCACCCTGTGTGCAGAGCAACAACCCAGGCAGCAAGCAACCTGCTGCTAACCATCTAATTTGGTCTTTGACAAAATGAGGAAGGTGGCTCATTACCACTCTTCAATTCTTGCTCTTTTCTCAAGATCAAGGGTCTCTTCCTCCTCTTTACCCTAAGAGCAAAGGTTTGTAGCCTTCGGGGCCATGGAAAGGGTCCATAGAGAGATTTCAATAAGTCTCTGAACTTGGGCAGGGGGGGAAAATGACATCTTTATTTTCACTAACCTCTAATGGAAATGGAGCATTTCCTTCCATCCTGAACCTAAGCAACAAACATCATTCTGAGAAGGGGTCCAGAGAGGTTCACCTGACTGCCAAAGGAGTCCAACCAGGAGCCAGAAAAATCTAAGAACCTCTGGTTTAGAGACAGTCACTGAGTAGCATCATACAAGTGCCAGAGAGAGTCATTAGAGCTTATCTGGGGGATGAGATTTAGGTCCATTAACTAGCATTTATTGAGGCCCTACTTCGTCACAGGCGCTGTGCTAGGTGCTGGGGATACGAAAATAAAAGGAAAAGGTCTCACCTTTAAAAACTTACATTTTTCTGGAGTGGGGTGGGGAGGGGAGAGATGATAGGTAGACATAATTAGCTACACAATATATTTAAAAAGATGAAAAGTAATTACCAAAAAGGTGGGTATGAACAACTGGGCAAATCAGGAAAGAATTCTTATAGGAAATAGCACTTGAGATGAGCTGGAAGGGAGAGAAGGATTTTTCCAAGGGATGGAGGCAAAATGGGAAAGTATGCCAACAGGCATGGAAGGCAGCCCTTGCTATGCTAAGGCATGGTGGAATATGGCATTTGGGGGAACAAGTGGGCCAGCTTGGTTGGAACCTAAGTGCATGAGGAGGAATAATATGGAAATCACCTTGGAGGGGATGATTTTAGAGGCAATAGGGAGTCCCAGAAGTTTCTTAAGCATAGAAAAGATGGACAGACCTTGGTTTTAGGAATGCAATATGGCAATGAATAATAAGGAAATAGGTATCCAGTAATAATATATGTATAAAAGCCAGTGGAATTGCTTGTCAGCTCTGGGAAAGGGAAGGGAAGAGGGGAGGGAGAGAATGTGAATCATGTAACCTGGAAAAATATTTTAAAATAAATAAAAAATTTTTAAAAAAATTTATAGGGGCACAATATAGCAGCTGTATAGAGGATGGATTGAACAAGGGAGAGAATGGAGTCAGGGAGATCAACTAATAGGAAAATGAGTCCCCAAAAGATTGTGATTTTATCAAACACTCAAATTTAGCTTCTTCTTATGTTCTTCATAGGACAGCGGATAGAGCAAAAGGTCTGGAGTCAGGAAGATCTAAATTCCTATCTGGCCTCAGACACTTGCTAGCTGTGTGATCCTGGACAAGTCACTTAACCCTGTTTGCCTCAGTTTTCTCATCTATAAAATAAGCAAGAAAAGCAAATGGTAAACCACTCCATTGTCTCCACCAAGAAAATTGTAAATGGGGTTATGAAGAGTCAGATATGACTGAAAATCCACAAAGTGTTCTTTTGTAATATTTTGAGGAATCCTCAGAACTAAACATCTCCAGATATTTCACTTCAAGTTGACTTTCTTAATATTTTTTTAAATCATGGGTTCATAGCTCTCAAGCTAAAATGGAACATACAGGCCATCTGGTTCAATTTCCTCCTATTATACAGATGAGAAAACTGAGGCCTGAGGTCTAGAGAGGCAAAGTTACTGTCAAATGGTTACCCAGATAGTAACAAGGATGAGATTTAAGATCAGAACTACTACTGAATCCAGCATTCTTTTCCTGCACCAAGCTACCTCCTTCTTTGTCTGTTTATAACAGCTAGACCCCAAGTGATCTTCTGTTCTAAGCTCTACATGTCAGAACAAGGAGCTGGCCACACTGAGATAAGATGGAAAGGTCATGGGCATTAGGAGCTTTAGGTGGGCTAAAAATGACAAATAGTTTAGCTGGGAGAGTGGAACAGAAGAACATGTAATAAACACAAAGCTCATGCCAGATGGCAGAAATGATAATCCCAAATCTGTCCCTGATTTGTAGAATTTTAGATGTCACCTAATCCAGCTCCCTCCTTTTATAAGAGACAAACTACAGCCCAGGAAGGTTGAATAACTTGTCTAAGGTCCCAAACCTCTCTCTGTCTCTTGCCTCTCTGTAAAATGAGGTCACAATACCAACTTCGTCTGAGGTTCTTGGGATGATACATTGTCCTTTTCAATTATGAGAGTACTTACCTCTCCTCTCCTCTCTCTCTCTCTCTCTCTCTCTCTCTCTCTCTCTCTCTCTCTCTCTCTCTCTCTCTCTCAGTCTCTCTCAATATCTGCCTCTCTCTCTCTCATTATCTGACTCCCTCTCTCTATATATATCTGTCTATATCCCCCCTCTCAATATCTGTCTCTCTCAATCTCTCAATCTTTCTCCCCTCTCTAGCTCTCTCCCTCTCTCCCATTCTCTCTCTCAATATCTTCCCCCCCCACTTCTCTCTCTGCCCCCTCTCAATATCTGTCTCTCTCAATCTCTCTCTCAATCTCTTTCTTCCCTCTCTCTATCTCTCTCCCTCTCTCCCATTCTCTCTCTCTGCTCCCTCTTAATATCTCTCTCAATATCTGTCTCTCTCTGTCTTTATATCTGCCCCCTCTCTCCATCTCTCTCCCTCTCCCTCTCCCTCTCCCTCTCCCTCTCCCTCTCCCTCTCCCTCTCCCTCTCCCTCTCCCTCTCCCTCTCCCTCTCCCTCTCCCTCTCCCTCTCCCTCTCCCTCTCCCTCTCCCTCTCCCTCTCCCTCTCTCTCTCTCTCTCTCTCTCTCTCTCTCTCTCTGTCTCTCCCCTGCCCTTCCCCTCTGCTCATGGATCCCTCCTGTAGCAGGGACCCCAAAAGCCAAATTTCGAATATGGGGCTCAGTCTCTAGGCAGAAATAATCCTGCTGTGAAAGAGGTCCTGGCCAAGACCATTCCTCCCAGTAGAGCAGCCCCTGCCTCTTACAGGCTGCAGCTGTATGAGCCATTGCCATGGTGATGGGAATGGGAGGAAAGAAGCATCTCCATTACACGCAGGAGCAGGGTGTAGTGGGCTTCCCCCACCTGGGAAACACAGAAGGAAGTAACCAAGCTGGTTTCCTAGTGTCTTCAATGAAAGGCACAGCTGCAGGGACTCTGTTCTGGGATGGCAATTGAGCCTCAATTGAGCTTCAAGCCCCCACCCTGGACAGGTGCTGACAATGCACCCTCTCTCCATGATATAAAGGAAAATGTCTCCCAGGACCATGGTTTTTCAACTATCCTTCCAGGAGGGCTGTTTATTTGTCTCTTGCAGCGATGTTTACAACATGACAATGCACTTCTGCTTTGTTCTTGGAGTGGATAAATAATTTATTTCATTCATTTGTTCAAACATGCTCAGACCTGTGTCTAATGTTGTAAGAGAAGCAAAGATGTCTCACACCATCCAGGAGCTTACTCTACCATCATAGATCATAGGATTTAGACCTGAAAAGAACATTAGAGAGAAATTATTCCAACCCCCTCATTTTGCAGATAAGAAAATTGAAGCCAGCGAGGAGAAATGAAAGGATCATAGGATCTTAGGCAGTGCAGTGGATAGAATTCTGAGCCTGGAGTCAGGAAGACCTGAGCTCATATCTGACCTCAGATACTAGCTATATGACCCCATGCAATTCATTTAATCCCTGCTTGCCTCAGTTTCTTCATCTGTAAAATGTCAATAATAATAGCACCTACCTTCCAGGGTTTTGTGAAGATTAAATGAGATAATATTTGTAAAGCACTTAGTAAGTAAATAAATACATGTAAATTATTATTATCATTATTATTATTTTACTTCTCTGGGTCTCACCATCCTCATCTATAAAATGAGATAATAATAGAGCCTATCTCCCAGGGTTGTTATGAGAATAAAATGAAATAATTCATGTAAAGTGCTATGCAATATGTTGAAGCATAACGTAATTACTAGCTATTCACTTTCATCTTGGATTTTGAGCTGTAAAAGACCTTAGAAATCATGGTACCCCCAAAGAGATAATGGACACAAAGACTTGTACAAAAATATTCATAGCTGCACTCTTTGTGGTGGCCCAAAACTGGAAAACGAGGGGATGCCCATCAATTGGGGAATGGCTGAACAAACTGTGGTATATGTTGGTGATGGAATACTATTGTGCTCAAAGGAATAATAAAGTGGAGAAGTTCCATGGAGACTGGAACAACCTCCAGGAAGTGATGCAGAGCGAGAGGAGCAGAACCAGGAGAACATTGTACACAGAGACTAATACACTGTGGTATAATCGAACGTAATGGACTTCTCCATTAGGGGCGGTGTAATGTCCCTGAACAACTTTCAGGGATCCAGGAGAAAAAAAACACCATTCATAAGCAAAGGATAAACTATGGGAGTGGAAACACCGAGAAAAAGCAACTGCCTGAATACAGAGGTTGAGGGGACATGACAGAGGATAGACTCTAAATGAACACTCTAATGCAAATACTATCAACAAAGCAATGGGTTCAAATCAAGAAAACATCTAATGCCCAGTGGACTTACGCGTCGGCTATGGGGGGTGGGGGGGAGGAAAAGAAAATGATCTTTGTCTTTAACGAATAATGCTTGGAAATGATCAAATAAAATATATTTAAAAAAAAAAAAAAAAAAGAAATCATGGTACCTAACCTTTTCATTTTCCAGGTGAGGAAGCTGAGACTCAGAGGGACATGGTGACTTCGAACTATAAGATCTTAGATTTGAGGAAACTTCTCAAAATTACTTCTAAGAAGAATCTAAACCACTGCTCTCTGATTCCAAATCTAGAACCCTTTCCTCTAAAGATGTGAAATAGTTAAGTTACAAGGCAATGTCAAGTTAACAGGCATCAATGGGCATGGGTTCTAATTCTGCTACTAATGCCTACTCCCTGTGTGACCTTGGCCAAAGTCATTTAACTTCTCTGGCCCCAACTTCTTCATTTAGAAAATTACATGGCAGGACTAGAGGGCCTCTGAGGTCCCATCTAGAGACCTTACAGGTGTCTAATCTAAGTAACTCCAGTCGTCATGTTCCTCCCCAGAGGATATGGTGATAGGCATGGGAATAAGTGATATCCTACTTTACCACTTGCCCTCCTGAAGTGGTCAGTCGACTCCAAGTTTGCTTCATAATTACAGCCAATATTTCAACAATGCCTTATTTGCTCAATACTTCATGGGCATGTGTTTCCATCACCATGGCAGGCTTCTTCCACCAATTCCACAGTCAATGGTTTCAGGAGATACTACAGCCAAAAACAATTCATCATCTTCTGGTGATGAGTTTATCAAGGCTTAATTAAAGCTGGTCTTCAGGCAACAGCCATATGGATCATTTACAAGCCTGTATTTGAACTTTCCCAATGTGTAAGCCTTTCCAGAGTTTACACTTCACTGATATTGCCTCCAAGAGTGCAGAGTCCCCTCAATACCCCCAAGGAGGTGCCAGCATAGGACGTTAGTGGGAGCTGTAGCACATGCCAATTTGACCATAATCGTTTATATTTACAAGCACTACCAGGTTTACAAATTGCAATGGGAGGCTTTTACTTCAAGACCAGTGTCCAAGTCTTGGCTTTAGACCTCTGATTCCACATATGACCAGACCTTGACTATTTGTAAAATGAGAAAGATTAATTCTCACGTCTAAGGAAGGCGTCTCAGTCAAATTCGTAGTGGTCAATAAGTCAATCCTAAACTCTTACTTGATCAATTTGTTTGTTTAAAAGCCTTTACTTTAAACCTTTCATTCTAAGACAGAAGAGCAGCAAAGACTAGGAAATCAGAGTTAATTGACTTGTCCAGGGTCACACAACTAGGAAGTATCAGAGGTCAAATTTGAACCCAGATCCTGGTGCTCTATCCACTTTGCTACCTAGCTGCCCCACTTAGTCAGTTTCTAAGCCATTCCCACTGCCATATCCTCCTCATCACTGGCACCAAAAAAGGGGTTGTTTATACTATTAGCACCTTTCCCTGAAACTCTGCCATTGAGGAAGGAGTCATAAGAATTAGAGTTCAGCTTGTGTCATCTCTTCCCCAAAGCCTCCCTTGATTTCCCCCACCCCAGTTGTTAGCACTTCCCCAAATGGCCTTGTTTGTGGTACACTTGGGTGTTTATGTGCTGTATCCTCTTATTAACATCTAAGACCTTTAAGGGCAAAGGACTGTTTGGTTTTTGTCTTTGACCATAGTAGGTGCTTAATAGATAATAGCTGAATAGAATGGAAATTGAAAGTAGGATGCCAGAGAGAAAGGGCCAAAGAAGTTGCCTAGGATCCCTCCTGCACTCCCACCACCCCCCATCTCAGAGGGCTTCCTGGTGGCAAACACACCACTCCATCCATTTAACCCTCCCACCCTTTTTACGGTGAGTAGTTAGGAACTTGGGATGTGACTTATAAAGGAAAGAAAGGATGTTTTTAATGTAGTGATAAACTGGGGTGATGGTTCATACTATATCTTACCACTTAATTCATCCTCTGGGGCAATAGGTAGTGCTGGACTTGGAGATGGGAAGAACTGGATTCAAATCCTGGCTCAGATACTTATTATCTGTGCTCCTAATGCTTCCTAGTTGTGGGGTTGTCATCTACCCTCTCCAGAACTCAGTTTCCTCTTCTGTAAAATGCTTGTTGATCACGTGGCTAGCACTTCCCATGGTGCTTTGTAAACCTTACATAGCTACAACAAAATATCTGATTCTTCATGCCCCCATTTGGGATTTTCTTGGCAGAAATCCTAGCTCGGTTTGCCATTTCCTTCTCCAGCTCATTTTATAGATGAAGAAACTGAGGCAAATACAGTAAAGTGGCTTGCCCAGGGTCACACAGCTAGAAAGTGTCTGAGGCCAGATCCAACGTCAAGAAGACTCTGAGTCTTCCTGATTCCAAGCATATTCTATCCACCACCTAGCTGCACCAAAATATACCCTTACAGAAGGGCATTAGAGAAGGGCACACAATAAGTCCAAAGTGAGAGAAAGAATAAGGGAAGGTCTCCTGAAACAGCTAATATTCCAACTGGTCTTTAAAGGATAGTTAGAAATTAGCAGGCAAAAAGGGGGAAGAGAATCCCAGGCATAAGGAATGCCCTGAACAAAAGTATGGAAATGAGAGAAGGCAGGTCATGATCAGGGCTAGGCAAGTGAATAGTCCAGAAGAGCTGAACATAGAAGGGAAAGAGAAGGCTGGACGGGGAGGATGCTGCCCTATCCCCAATCCTTTAAAGGAATTTAAACTTGACTCAAGATATCAGGGAGCCACTGACTGTCGTCTCTCCCCAGATCCACCAAGTCAGATCTCATTGACCTGGGGAGCTACCTCCCGGGGGGTGGGCATTTCAGAGCAGTGGAGACTCAGACCGGTGGTGTGTCCTTTAGGCACGTGGTCTACTTCTCTCTCGAACACCGAGCCCCACTAGGAAAGAAAAGAAGGCTCCTCATCTCCTGGAAGCTTTTCTGTCTTTCCCCTCCTTCCCCGCTCTCCCCCAGGGGGCAACACCTCCTCTGGCAATTTCCTCCATCGGTTCCCTCTGGGGAGGTTTCCCTAGCATCTCCTGGGTGCCTGGTCCGGCTCTTAAGCAGATTGCTTTGGTTTCCTCCTCTACAGCAGCTCACTCCAGAGACCTGAAGCCTGGAGGAGCCCAGAGAATCACAGCCCAAGGTCAAACACCTGACTGTCGGCTGAGCTAGCATCCTCTCTCGAGGGTGAGACAAGCAGCTCCTCCTCTCCTTGCCATCCCTCCTACCCCACCCCAGCCATCTTGCTGTTTCCCAGCTCCCCCTCTCCTTACCATCCCTCCCACCCTAGCCCAGCCATCATGCTGTTTCCCAAGCACGCAGGATGGATGCACCCACTGAGCTGGCTGTGCTGTCGCCTCTCTCTGAACAGCTCTGAGTCACCCAGTCGTCTTTCCCTGCTAGATCCTCGCCCCAGCCCTCCCTCCGCCCCCCAGCCCCCCTCCCATCTTCCAATGTCGGGGATAATGCCTTAACTCATTTCACAAACAGCATCTGCTCCTTTCTAAGCTGCTACACGACAGTGAGGCCCTTGACCCTCTGCCAGCATCTTCATGTCTCAGATCTCCTCTGGCCTGACTGTCTAGCCCAGTTCTCTTCAGTGATTCCACACTGAATGTCCTCAGGCCACCTCAGACAGCTCTAAACTGAGTCTGGCCTTATGTCTCCAGTCCATGGGCTAAAGGTCTTTTAAGGGGCTGAACAGCCCCATTTTTTCCTATCATTCAAGGTAGGATTTTTTGCCAGCATGTCAAGGTGAGGAGCTCTTCTGTTTGTTGGTTTAGTCACTTCAGTTGTTTCTAACGTTTCATGACCCCATTTGGGATTTTCATGGCAGACACTGGAGTAGTTTGCCATTTCCTTCTCCAGCTTGTTATACAGATGAGGAAACTGAGGCAAACAGGGTTAAGTGACTTCTCCAGAGTCACATATCTAGTAAGTATCCGAAGCCAGATCTGAACTCAAGAAGAGTCTTCCTGACTCCAGACCTAGCATTCTTTCCACTGTGCCACCTAGCTGTCCTTCTAATTCTAAAGGTCTCTTATTCTAGGAGGGGGCAGTTCAAAAATAGTTTGTCTTTATTTGATGCTAGGAGGAATATAGCAATCTAATCATTCACATATATGTCATATTATAGCACTGAGGGATTGTGACTTACCCAGGGTCATACAGAAAGTATATGCCAAAGATAGGACTGGAACTCGGGTCTTTCTGACTTTGTTGCCATCTTGCTATGGATTATAACATACTACTTCTCCAAAGAAAAATGTAGGCCTGGCTTGGCATTTGTCACCTATCTAATATCATAAATTGCAGAGCAGATGCTGACCTGCATTGAAAAAGGGAATTTCCATGGCAGGAGAATACCAATGAATCCCAAGTCTTGTCATAAAAGTAGAAAATTACATATGGAGCACATTAAGATTTCTAAGTGTAAACTCCCTAAAGTCCCAGGGGCTTTCGAACTCAGATCCAAACACTTAGTTTGACAAATGAGGAAACTGAGTTCAAGATAAATGAAGTGTCTTGTTCAAGGCCACACAGTGAGTCAGAGGGAAAGCTGTGACAAGCAATCATATGAGTGTCCTTGCTCAGAGATGGGAACCATCTCCACTGTCCTCCAGGAGGAAACGTGTTCCATCTCTTGCAATTGGTGAGAAATCAGCAACTGATCATGGGGGCATTTTTGTTCCAGAGAAAGCTCGCGGCCTCTATCCAGTGGATCCAGACAGCCAGAACAGAGCCCAAAGGCTTCCCTGTCTGCAAAAGGGTTCCACCTCCACGCCATCTAGCTGAGACTGCCACAGAGACAGATCTGCCAATGACCATCTTCCCGGGGAGCCACAGACCCAACCTGGGGACTTCAACCAGATGAGCAGGACAACAATCAGCACAGAGAGGAAAATTCTGGTGTGTGCAGCCCGCAGGGACTGAGCGGAACCCCAGACCTGGCAACTAAAAGCTCCATCTGGCAGGAGCTCCTCCCACTTGAAGCAACAGCTCTAGCATAAATAGCCAGCAAACCCTTACAATGGAGCAGCAACAGTAGTCAGGCTGGGAAACAGAACTAGGAACCTACCTGGGGATGCTCTGCAGAGCTGGGGACCTAGTGGGGAGGAACAAGGAAAGAAAAGAAAGCCGCCCCCCTATTTGTGCCCACCTGTCAGGGTTATCAATAGCCAATCATGGGGCAGGAGAAGAGATTTCAGGGTGTTTCTTGGGGGTAAAGTGGCTTCCTTGGGCAATTCAGACTGTAGACATCCATTGGGGAAACCTGAAAGTGCGTTTGCTTAACTGGTTCTAGTCTCCAGCATGACTAAAGGAGAGAGACAGAGACAGAGACATGGAGAGACAGACAGACAGACAGACAGACAGAGACAGAGAGACACACAGAGACAGAGACAGAGAAGGGGGGAGAGAGAGAGAGAGACAGAGAATACAGGGCTAGCCTCAGGAAAATTATCAATTGGCAAAGACTAACTGGCTTGTCCCCCCACTTCCCTTCTCAGGGTCTGTCCTCTTGGCCCCAGTCCTCCAGAACTTGGCTCTTAAGTGTCTGCCTCAATCACTTCCTGAGGTATTATGGGTTCCCTCTTAGGCACACATACACTTTCACAGGGAATTCTGGAAGGCTGAAAAGCTTTGGAGACCTGATTCAACAATTCAAGAAAACAATACACACAATGACCACAACAATGGAAAATGAAGGAAGAACAGCCAAACAATTAAACCTGCAGGTTATCAATTATAATGGCCAAGCTTGGTCCCAAGGAAGGAAAATAAACAGACGCCTCCCTCTGTTCCTTAGAAGAGGTGGAGAGCCATGAGCAGGGAAAATTACATACATAACACATTAAAGGTGACTGTCTGCTGGATTTTTTTCTTTCTTCTCCTTTTTAAAAATTCATTGTTATATAGGATGGTTCTCCGAAAGAGAGAGGCAGGAATACAGGGTGCAGTGTGGGTAGTGTAAAAATAAGAGATAGAAATAAAAATCCAATTTTTTAAAGATGCTTAATTCAATTGAGCAAATCTTCATTAGTCACCTATCATATAAAAAGCATCATGCTAGGTCCTAGAGCTACAACAAAATAAAATGGCCCTTTCCCTCAATAAGCTTGTATGGCACTGAGAAAGAGGAATATCACATATATACAGCTCAGTGTCACCCGGGTACAATAAATCTAAAAGGAATCTTAGAAGTCATCTACAGTTTCACTGAATAAAGCAAGAAGAAGCAGGAGAGCAACATATAAGATGACTCATGTACAAGAAATAAAAAGGAGGGGAAAAAAGAAAGAAACCAGCTAGGTGTCTCAGTGGATGACAGAATACTTAGTCCTGGGGGGGCAGCTGGGTGACTGAGGGGATTGAGAGAGGCCCTAGGTGCAAATATTACCTCAGATACTTCCTAGCTGTATGACCTGGACAAGTCACTTAACCCCCACTGCCTAGCCCTTACCACTCTTCTGCCTTGGAACCAATACACAGTATTGATTCTTAGATGAAAGGCAAGTTGTTGTTTTTTTAAAAATGTGTCTGGAGTCAGGAAGACTTGAATTCAAATTTTACCTCAGATGCTAGCTGTGTGACCTTGGACAAGTCACTTAACCGTATTTACCTCAATTTCCTCATCTGATAAATAAGCTGGAGAAGGAAATGGCAACCATTCTAGTATCTGCCAAGAAAACCCAAAATGGAAGCCGTAAAGTATCAGACAGGACTGAAAAACAATTAACTGAATTATATAATTATAATGACAATTCTTGACTCTTAAGGAAATGAATCTTCCAACTTTTTTGTAGGGGAGGGGGGCTATGGGTTTGGAATATTACATATACTTGCCAGGCTCAACAGACATATTTGTTGGTTTTGCTGAAGTGATTTTTTCTTTCTTCTCTTTTTAAAAAATTCTTTGTTACAGAGATAATGAACAAAAAGACTTGTACAAAAATATTCATAGCTGCACTTTGTGGTGGCCAAAAACTGGAAAATGAGGGGATGCCCTTCAATTGGGGAATGGCTGAGCAAATTGTGGTATACGTTGGTGATGGAATACTATTGTGCTAAAAGGAATAATAAAGTGGAGAAGTTCCATGGAGACTGGAACAACCTCCAGGAAGTGATGCAGAGTTAGAGGAGCAGAATCAGGAGAACATTGTACACAGAGACTAATACACTGTGGTATAATCGAACGTAATGGACTTCTCCACTAGTGGTGGTGTAATGTCCCTGAACAACTTGCAGGGATCCAGGAGAAAAAACACTATCCATAAGCAAAGGATAAACTATGGGAGTGGAAACACCGAGGAAAAGCAACAGCCTGAATACAGTGGTTGAGGGGACATGACAGAGGAGAGACTCTAAACGAACACTCTAATGCAAATATTATCAACAAAGCAATGGGTTCGAATCAAGAACACATGTGATACCCAGTGGAATCGTGCGTCGGCTACGGGGGGGGGGGGTGGGGGGGGGAGGAAAAAAATGATCTTTGTCTTAATGAATAATGCATGGAAATGATCAAATAAAATACTATAAAATAAAAAAAATTCTTGTTACAGAGAAGGGCTTTTGGGAGAGACAGGAGAGGCAAATATTTGTAAATAAAAGTGAAGTTAAAATAACAGATATCAAGAAATCATTTTACAGGTGAGAAAACAGAGGTCTGGGAAGATTAGGGGGCATTCCCAAAGCTATATAGAGAGTAAGTGACTGAAAAGACATTTGAATTCAGTGTCCTGAGTCTAAAGATAGTGCAGGGACCATCCTGCCTCTATTAAATGGGAAGAAAGCATTTAAAACTAAGGAAATGGAGGAAGCATTAATAGAGAATGTCAAGGGAGAGCTAAGTGGCTCATTGGATAGATAGCCAGACCTAGAGACTGGAGGTCCTGGGTTCTCTGGCCTCAGGCACTTCCCAATTGCTTAGCCCTTCTGCCTTGGAACCAACACTTAGTATTGCTTCTAAGATGGAAGGGAAGGGAGAGAGAGAGAGAGAGAGAGAGAGAGAGAGAGAGAGAGAGAGAGAGAGAGAGAGAGAGAGAGAGGAGAGAGAGAGAGCGAGAGAGCGAGAGAGCGAGAGAGAGAGAGAGCGGAGAGCGAGAGAGCGAGAGAGAGAGAGAGAGAGAGAGAGAGAGAGAGAGAGCGAGAGAGAGAGAGAGAGAGGAGAGCGAGAGAGAGAGAGAGAGAGAGAGAGAGAGAGAGAGAGAGAGGAGAGAGAGAGAGAGAAGGTCACTTATGAGCTGAACCTCAAGGGAAGACAGAGATTCTGAGAGTTTAAGAGACAAGGAGGTTGAGCATTCCAGTTATAAGGTGTGACTTTAGTGAAAAATTAGAGGCTGAAAATGGAATGTCAAGTTCAGGAACAGTTAGTTTTAGTTTGTCTAAAATACAGAGTCTGGGAAAGGGAAGAGCATGAAATAAGGTCGAAGGGAAGATGGGAACCAGATTGTAGAGGACCTTGAATGCCAAGCTAAAGAGTTTTATTTTATACTGTAGAGTAGTTTTTGAACATACTGATTCAGAAAACCATATAATAACATTATCTACATTTTATTATACTTTTATTTATTTTGTTAAATATTTCCCAAATATATTTTCATCTGATTCCAAGCATACCCAGCAGTGTTGGGGAATGAAAGTACCCCCTCTCACCCCACTCTAGGCAGGCAATGGGTTGACATCTCTGCTTTAGGCAAAAACTACAGCTTTTTGAGCAGAAAAGCAAGCTGGCTTTGGGAAGATTATGTTGGTTGCCATGTGAAAAATGGCTTGGAGAAGGGGAGAGGCTAGAACCAAGGAGAAAAGATAGAAGACTGTCATTATAGTCTAAGCAAAAGGTAATGAGAGACCTAACGAGGTAGTAGCCATGTGATGGGGAGAAAGAAGTAGATGTAGGATATGTGATGGCAATGGAACAGGCAAAACCAGGCTAGTGGTGGACTATGGGAGGGTGGGGAGAGGTCAGGAAGAGGGAAAAGTCAATGATGATGTCCAGACTTGGCTGGAAAGAGAATGCTCCTCCCTTTCCCAACCAAACCACATGAAAATAATATTGAATTATACGCTAATTTATTTAGACACTTAAATTCAGAAGGATGAAAGCATTTCTCCTCATGGGGGAAAAAAAAGAGGTTTTGACTTAAGCAAGCAACTATCTCAGTATCTCCCAGTCCCACTTCTGTATCTCAGGCCTCTGCTATTACCTAAATCCTTTTGTTCTTGCCAGCACCCATCAGCCCAGTTAGATGTCTCTAGAGCCTAGAGACTCTCTATAGATTTTCATTTGGGTCTTTTGTGCTAAAGACCTGGTGATAGTCCCACACTGAAGACATTAATCTCTAAGTTTATATCAGAATTCTTCTGATTCTCTGGCATTTCCTTAGTTTTATCTAGTAGTTTCTTTCCATGGAGGGATAATTAATCCTTCTACTTTCCAATCTGTGTCCCTAATGAGGAACCACTTTCTATTTTTCACTTAAAACCCTGCTAGCCTCTTCTGTTTATTTTTATTTTATTTCTAAATAAAAATATTTTGAAAGTTCATTTTAATTTAAAATTTGATATTAATTTTATATTTGTTGTAAATATTCCATATTTAAATATTTTACTAAAATATCGAATAAGTTTACTTAAAGTAAATTTCAATAAATTTTTAAAGGAATCTTAATGACGTAAATTTATTTTAATAAGCTTATTAAAATAAACATTTCAAATCTAAGTATATGATAATAAATTTATTAAAATAAAAGTTTGGAGTTGATATTCAAAATTTTAATGAATTAAAAGAATTTAAAAATAACAAAATGTTTTACAGTTTGGCCCAAACCTGTGATTTCATCAATTTGGGGGGAAAACTGTCAGTATGGCTACACCCTCAGCATATGCAGATCCTCTTTAAGGGAAAAAATCTTGGAAAACTGAATGGAATAATGACTTGCTTATGGTCACATTCTTAATGTTCATTAGAGAGAGGTAGGACTCAAATTCAGGTCTTTCTGACTCTGGAGCCAGACCTCCTTAGTAGTGTCATAGAAGGATTGTTGTTCATCCTTCTGTTTCTTTTTTCCTTTTTTTTTAACTCTTACCTTCTGTCTTAGGACCAATACTCATCATTGGATCCAAGGCAGAAGAGTGGTAAGGGCTAAGCAATGGGGGTTAAGTGACTTGTCCAGGGTCACACAGCTAGGAAATGTTTGCGGTCACATTTGAACCCAGGACCCCCTGTCTCCAGATCTGGCTCTCTACCCACTGAGCCAACTCGCTGCCCTCTTCAGCCTTCATTTCCAAAGAAGACCAAAGACATTGGTGGGTAATATCTTAACTTGTGCTTGAGTTGGATTTCAATGAGGCAGAATTGTACAACATCAGTGGCCTCACTCTTTCTTTCAGTCCTCAAAGTCCAATGTCAAAAATTGGGAGGGCAAACTCCAACGCCACTGAATTCCTTTTCATATGTAGAAATGGAGATTCTGAGCCTTTGGACTTCATCCCCCAGAAGTCCCTTAGTATTTCCCAAAATTCCCTTTTCCTGCATCCCTGCATTTTGTGTGATTATATTTAAGTGACTATAATTCCTCCCTAGTCTCTCTCTCTTGGACCTGTGACCAGGCTGAAGTCAGGCAGTTCTTTTATTTTAGTTATTATTAATAAAACTTTATAAAATAGAATATTTATTTACTGATTATTAATTTTAAAACCCACACATTTCTAAGATATGATTCTCCAGGCAGCTTCCTCTGATGAAAGCACAGTATATTGGAAGGAGTGATAGACTTAGAATCAGAGGACCTAGACTTCATTCTTGGCTCAGTTACCTACCACAAGTGTGACCTTAGGTAAGTCATTTTCCTTTTCAGCCTCAGAGTCCCCATCTGCAAAATAATGGGGTTTTACTAGATAACCTCTGAATTCCTTTCCAAATCATAGCTATGATCCTACTCTGCCCTGCCCTGCTGCCCATCCAAGTGTGTGCTGGAAAAACTGATTGTTAAATTTTCAGTTATGAGCATTTATACCTTGGATATTGGCAAACATTACAAATCGGAGCTTGAAATATTTGTTTGGTTGATGGTCTAGACTTACAAAATAATCAGAAATTTTAATCATTTGGATTCAATTAAAAACTGTGTCCTGTTTTTAGAGCCATTAGCTAGACACACACTCCTCTATGCCACATTTCCAGACATCTCTCCACCACACACACACACACACACACACACTATTGAAAGCTTCCTTTGTAACAAAGAAAAACAGTCATTCGAAACCATCAGGCACCACACTCTATTTGGTAGTGTACCTAGGACTCTGCATCCTTGGCCCTCCACCTCTTTACCAGAATTAAGCGAGTGTTTACCATCGTCTCCTCTCTGGAACAGAGATCAATTATTACAATTAATGAGTCCAACTTCCTCTTAGTGTTGGGCTCATTTACTTTAGTATAGTCATGATTTATGTTCTCCTGGTTGTTCACTTCACTCAGCATCAGTTTACAGATATTTTCCCATGTTTAAGTTCCTTATCATAGTCACTATTTCTTATAGCACACTAATAATAGTAACATAGTTACATAGTTCTATTTGCCAGGCACTCTATGCTAAGCTCTTTACAATCACTAACTCATCTGATACAACAATGAGGGAGGAGGGCTAGGTTCTATAGTTATTTTTCCATTTCACAGAAGAGGAAACTGAGGCAAAGGGAAATTAAATGACTTGCACAGGGTCACATAGCTAGTAAGAAAGTAATGGACGAAATTGTAAGAATTTGGATTCAATTCAAAGCTGCGTCCTGTTTTTTTGGAGTCATTTGCTAAACACATTGCTCATTTACAATGACAGAATTTGAACTAAGGACGTCCTGGCTCCTGGTCCAGAACTCTGCCCTGGATTACCTAGTTTCCTTTGCTTTTGGATTCCACAGAATTTTCAGCCATTCCCCAGCTAATAAGTTCCTATTTGGTTTCCAGTGTTTTTCTAACCTAAAAAGCACTGCTATGAATCTATTAGTAGAAATGAAGCATTTTGTTCCGTCTTTGATCTCTTTGGAGTGGATCAAATGATATGAACAGTTTAATGACTTTATCACATTAATACAAATTGTTTTCCAAAATGGCTCCTTACATCTTTTCTTGCCTCTTGGCAAAGCAGAATGAGTGGGAACGCTTTATTTTTTAATATAGATTTTTCTAATAACAGAAGGATCATTCCCCCATGATCAAGGGAGAAAGTCAGAACTGAAGATAAACGTTGGCCTAGATGGCTTGAGAGTGAACAAACTCTTCCTGAAAAAGGAAAAGAAGACCTTCTAAACCAAGAAAGGAATACATTATCAGAGAGGAGTAGAAAAAAAGGGATCCTCATCACCAAACAGGGTTCCAATCTAGTAGACACAGGAAATCTGGGCTTAAAGTTTGTCTGATACTTAGTAGTACAGGAACTGAATGGATCTGTGATTACATTGGTTTAGAGACTTCCCAGAGAGGCAACTCCTTTCCTCAATTCAGATCAGCACCTTCTCTGAAGCCTATAATTTAAAGGAGTTGCCTGGAACACTGGATGTTAAGTGATTTGTCCAGGATCAATGCGTATCAGAGGCAGGACTAGAACCTACATTTTTCTGACTTCAAGGCTCACTATTTTACTGCCTTGTCATGTAATCACAGTCATATTTCTTACCTTCTTTTGCACCTCAATTTCCTAATCTGTCAAAATAAGAGAAAACCTTTTTTGGTACCTACCTATAAAGAAAATATTTCCTACACCTAAAGAATTTTAGAAATGTTAACTTATTATGACAAGGACCTTCCGGCTGGTCAGGAAGACCTTCTATGACTGTTCCTCTAATTAACTTTAGCAGCTTGTAATGGAGAAAAACCCTCTGGCATTTGAAGAAAGCACCTAAAAGGACTTTGGATGTTAAACTAACTTGAAGTCCAGAAAGACCGAGACAAGCCCCAAGAACATATAACTTCAAGAAAGGTCCAGGGGTGGTAAGACAGAGTTGTTTGCTAGAAGCTGTTAGGTGATTCTTACTTCTCCACCATAACGAGCCACAACAGCTACCCTGCTTCTCTCTGCCCCCCAGCCCATACATGCCAACTCCATCTGCTCACATAGAACATTGTACCAAGGTCTCTAGCAACAATTAGCCTCTAGTCTTCAATCAATAGTCCTACCTCTCCATCATGCCTCTACTGTAGATATGTTCCTCTCCTTGGTCTGCCTATATAGAATCTGCCTCCTGCTCATCCCTCTCCATTGATCGGAATCCTTGTAGGTCAGTGTATTATCGATGGTCTGTCTAATCTCTCCTTTTGTTTATTTCTTCTGATCCTTTCCTACTTACTTGGCATCTGCTTCCTGTCCATTTCCTTCTAAACAACTTGATAGTCTCTAATTCGATTCTTAGATTCCCTTTTGGGTTTATGTAATAGTCATAGATCCTTTCCTAAAGTAACCTACATGTGCGCAAAATGCTTTGCAAACCTGAAAGTGAGGTATACAAGCATTTACTAAGCACCTACTCTATGCCATACACAATGCTAACTAAGCACTTTATGAATATTATCCCTTTTGATCCTCTTGGAAAAGTTGCGTAATAGATGCTATCCTTGGTCCCATTTTATAGTAGAGGAAACTGAGGGAGAGGTTCAATGACTTCCTGAGGGTCACAGAATGACACAGATCACAGAATATATGAGGTCACACTTGAACTTGGATCTTCCTGACTCCAGACCCAGCTTTTTATCCACTGTTCTGGAAGAACAACAACAATGATGATGACATTTATATTGTCTTTAATTTTCACAAAGAACTAGATATAAATCTAAGTTGAGCTTAAGAAATGAGCAGAGGGGCAGCTGGGTGGCTCAGTGATTGAGAACCAAGCCTAGAGATGGGAGGTCCTAGGTTCAAATCTGGCCTCATACACTTCCCATCTGTGTGACCCTGGGCAAGTCACTTAACCCCCATTGCCTAGCCCTTACCACTCTTCTGCCTTGGAACCAATACAGTAGTGATTCTAAGAAAGAAGGCAAGGGTTTAAAAAAAAAGAAAAAGAAAAAGAAATGAGCAGGAGAATTTTTCAAATATACCTACAGACCCACACAAACACACTCCACAAGATTTCTTTTCAATACACCAATCATGAATAAGTTAGATGAGAGAATACTTGGGATCGTCCAATTTCCTTTTGTGTCTTTGTAGGGGCTACACTCATGCATCCATCAGTGCTTCTAGATCCTTCTGTCTTCCTTCAGAAGGAAAATCTGGCTAGGAACCATTTCACTGAAGGGGGGAATTACCAAATTGTGCCTAGGTATTTATTTACATTTTGTTTTATTTTAATACAATATTTGCATACCTTGGGGCAGTTAGACATCATATTGGGCAGAGTTCTGGATTTGGAGTTTAAGAAGACCTGAGATTGAATCTTGTCTCAGGCACAATAGTTTTGAGGAACTTAAGGAACTTAATTGCTCCATGCTTCAGTTTTCTCATCTGTAAAATGGTGGGTAATGATAGCACCTACTTTACAGGGAAGGTTATAAGCATCCATTGAGATAATGTATGTATATAAAACATTTTGTAAAACTTAAAGGACTATAGAAATGTTATTTTGTTTCTATAGATTATATTGTTATCTGTTATTATATGACTTTATAATGATTAATGCTTCTACGAAGATGTTTTCTTTTAAAACCCTTACCTTCTGTCTTAGAAATAATACTATGTATGGGTTCCAAGGTAGAAGAGTGGTAAGGGCTGGGAAATGGGGGTTAAGTGACTTGCCCAGGGTCACACAACTAGGAAATGTCTGAGGCCAGATTTGAACCCAGGACCTGGCTCTCAATCCACTGAGATATTCAGCTGCCCCAAATATACTAAGATGTTTTAAGGAGTAATATTTTAGTATTAAAATATGTGAACATATGTGTGATATGTGTTTTCTATCATGGCATGGAGAATATGGAAACTTATATTGCATGAAAGCACCAGTATAACTTGAATCAGACTATTTACCATCTTAGAGAGAGGGGAAAGGGACAGAGGGAGGGACAGAGAGAATCTGAACCACAGAATGTTAGAAAACAATTGTCAAAAATTGTTTCTGAATGTAATTGAAAATTTTTAAGTTAATTTTTTTAAAAATATGTGTATAAAAAGAAGTGAGAAAGCAGTCTAATTTGAATGTCTACATTTATTGGAAACTGAGTTATTAGACTACAAAGATGGAACTAGGACATCACCATTTACTTGGTGGCTCTCACAAGAGGAAATGAATAGATTTTTGAATGGTAAAATGTTTATAAGGAGATTATAAAAAGCCATTCTCTTTAACGTACAACTTCAAGTAAACCCTACCTAGACATACCTCAATCTTTATGTTTAGTCCTGCTATTTACAGGATGCCCAATACCAAGTACAGGAAGATGAGATATCTACAACATGCCTAAATCTATCTGGGTTATTCATCCCTTCAGTTGCAATTGAGCCTAACCCATTTAATAGGTTGTTCAACAATCTTTGGAAGGAAGCCAGGACATTTCTTAATCTAAAAGGAAAGGCCTACAAACTGATTTTTTTAAACCATCTGGAGTGATAAAAGTTATTTTCATTTTGGCCTCATCTGCCAATTCAATATGCCAATATTCTCTGCATAAATCCAGGGGAGAAGTCAGTTTGGCTGATTCCAACCAGTCTTAAGAAGGTATCTGTCCAAGATAGGGACTTGAGATGCTGTGGGATGAGAAAAGAAAAGGGAAAAACAGGTGTGACTTTTTCTGCATGGCTCCCCATCCCACCATATTGGTAAAGGGAAACAAATATCTGCAGTTCCATGGGGATGGGGGAAGGTGGTAAGAGTGATATTTGAGAGCATCAGGAAACAGCCTGGGAACTTGTGTATACGGATTGGTGGTTTGGGAGACTGTTTATTCCTGCTCCCCTGCCCCAAGGAAGATTATAACAATATGGAGTGATTCATAATGAAAGGCTATAGAATCAGATTACATAGAGTACAATTTACCTGAATTGGGAGCTTCTAAACTCTCTTCCCCATTATGTTTCACTCAAATTGCCCTGAGGAAGAGCACAAAAGGTAGTAGGTGGTGTTATGTATCCTTTAATCTACACAGAAATGTGTAGGGTATGAAGATCTGGGCTTTGCTCATTTCCTCCATCATTCACTACCTATACAACATCAGATAAATCATTTAATCTTTTTTTGAGACAGTCTTCTAAACTATAAAATAGTTGTAATAAGACCTTCTCTGCTTATTTCACAAGGGATGCCATTAATGGAATAAACAAAGAACTAGGGGGTGAAGAAAAGTAGAAAAGAAAACTAAATTGTAGTAACCTAGGGCCTATTCCCAATTCTATTACTTAATAGCTATAATAGTAGGGGCAGCAAGATGGTACAATGGACAGAGTGAAAGGCTTGGATTTGGGAAGATTCATCTTCCTGAGATCAAATCTGGTCTTAGACACTTCTATATCAAATCTGGCCTTAGACACTATGTGACCCTGATCAAGTTACTTCACCTCATTCACCTCAGTTTCCTTGTATGTAAAATGAAGCAGAAAAGGACATGGCAAACTACTTCTGTGTCTTTTCCAAGAAAACACCAAATGGGAATGCAAAGAGTGGACACTTCTGAAAACAACCAAACAATTTGTCAAAACAAAGTAGCTGGATTGAATGATTATTAAGTGACTTCCATCTTTGTAACTTCCTGATATGAAATTCCAAGCAACAGAAAAGCTCCCTGCCTCCCTCATTGCCCATTACCCAAAAGAACTTTCCTACCCTATTGGCTGATGCTATTAGCTTAAGATGTTGATCCCTGGTAAAATGTGGCTCAACTCTTCACTCTGCAAACTGGTGGATTAGAAGTCCTAAGATGACTCTGATATAAGTAGAGTATCATTTCAATGAAGATTAGAGATGATTTAATATTTGCTTTAACTAGATTCTGCCACCCAGAAAAATTTATGGCCCATATTTTAACAACCTACATGAGGCAGGATGAAAGACATTTTAAAAGTTCTTTGAAAATCAAGCAAAGCTTTTATATTCAGATTTTTTTTTTGGCTGAAAACTTATGAGTCACAGAAACTAATTGGGTCCAATGATGAAGGCAGGAACATTTTCTGTCCATGTTTTTTTTTTTCCACAATCAGTTCTCCAGCCAAGATGTTTAAACAATAATGAGATGTCACTATCATAGCCATGACTATCTTTTAAATGATCAGAAGGAAAATATCGCATTTTTCATAGTATTCTCTAGAAAGAGAAACTTGGACTCTGGCTGCTCAATCTTAGCAAACTTTATCAGCTGAAAGGCATTCATCTTTGTCAGTCCCGAGTCCCTAATAATTTATTGCCACACTTTTCATTCTTCACCCACATTGCTTCCCATAGTGCTAATTTCATGACAGTAACTTTTGCTGATTCCTGAAACGTGTGTTGGCCTTTGTCCATTGACCAGTCTAGCAGGTTGTTTGAATCAGAGCAGAACCTGGCTATATCCTCTCCTTAGGCCATTAATCATAATCAACATGGGAGAAGTAGAGAGAACCTTGAACTTAGAGTTAAAAGACATTGAATTTGAATCCTATCTCTGCAATTTACTACTTATTTGTCCTTCCTGGGCCTCAATTTCCTCATCTGTAAAAATGGAATCTTAAGTACTTTCCAGCTATATTTATAAGCTCTTCATTATTCTTGTAACAAGGTGGTGCAGGGGATAGAGCACTAGACCTAGAGTCTGGAAGGCTCTTCTTTGCAAGTTCAAATCTGGCCTCAGACACTTACTCATTGTGTGTCCCTGAGCAAGTCACTTAACCCTGTTTGCCTCAGTTTCCTCATCTTTCAAATGAGACTGAGAAGGATAAGGCAAACCACTCCAATCTCCAAACTCCAAACTCCAAACGGGGTCAGGAAGAGTCAGACAAAACTGAAACAACTCAACAATAACAACAATATATTCACTACCACTACCACAATCTTAAAAAACAAAACAAAACAAAAAATACTAGCAGATTAATCTGTTTCTCTCTTGTACTTCCTGATTCCTCTTCCTGTTCTCTAGATTCCTTACAGGTTTCTCTCTAGACTATGCACAGCTCTATGCTTCTGTAATGCCCAAGTATCCACCATATCTATCAATCAACCCAAAAGCATTTATTAAGCATTCATTTATGGATCAGGCACTGTGCTAAGCACTGGAGATACAAAGGGAGAAAAAGCAGTAATCTCTGTCCTACAAGATCTGACAATCTAATAATAATAGAAAATTACTTCAGACAGGAGAGATTCACTGCTCCTCCTGCCTGCACTCTTACTATAGTTTCCTCTAATCTGATGCTGATAGATAGGGGTAAAAAGGTCCACAAATGTCATAATCTAATGTTATTGTGGTATGAAGGTGATCCTTGGTTCTCAAAGGCTATTCTAGTGCAAGGCAAGCTTGGGCTGGCAAAGGACTGGATATCCTGTATCTGAAGAGAAGCCTGCCCCAGTTCTGAGAGCCTTGTCACCAAGTTGGCCACATGGTGATGAAGTTTTCCATTGTAAAAACTCTCAAAGGCTATCCAAGCCTAGAAACACTGGTTAAACACTAGCTGTGGTCAAGGCATTGGAGTTAGAAAGACAAAATGAAACCTAGTCTCCATTTCAAGAGAACTTCAGTTCTCCTAGGGAATACCATATGGAAAAAGATGAATATATACTTGAAGGAATGTTGACTACTAGGGGATCGAGAAAGCATACCCATTGGGTACTGGTATATTTACTCTTTGGGGAATAAATATGAGCTGAGTTTTGAAGGAAATGAAAGATTCTGTGAGCTAAAGGTGAAGAGGGAATACATTCCTGGTATGGGAGACTGACTTTGTAGAGGAATGGAGGTGGGAATTAGCATCCCATGTAGAAGCTGTAATACATTCCCTCTAGACTCATTCTCCCAATCCTACTCCAATGGCCACCCTAGTATCCAGAGCTCAACTAACTACTTCTCAAGGGACCTCAGGGGAAATCCTGAGAAACAGGGGAAAGCTGAGTTTCTAATATTATCACTCATGATCAATCTAGCATGTGATCCCCAATATCATTTGATCAGTTAATAATATCTCCCTAATATCACCTACTCAATTGATGACTCAGTATCAGTTTGACCAGTTGATTTCTCCTTTAACCATCAGTTGGATTTTTTACAAAAGCATACTCTTTTGGTTTTATATGAATATTCTCTTGGAACAATGACTGACATGGAAATGAGTTTTGCATGATAATACATGTATAACCCAGATCAAATTGTTTACCATCTCAAGGAAGAAGGAAGAAAGGGAGGGAGGAAGACAATTTAAAACTTATAATTTTGGGAAATGTATGTTGAAAAGTGTTGTTGTGTGCAATTGTGAAAGTAAACTATATGTTAAAAAATAAATAAATAAAGGCATACCTAATGGGAAGATATAAAAATACTAAAATAGGAAAACACCCCCTCCCAGCCCACAATGTTGAGTTTACTTCAGGTGGAGCAGAGGTGATGGATGAATCACTCTCCTGGTTGCTGCACATGGTATCTCAGTTGTCAGGGCAATCCACTGTTGGACTGAGTCAAGAAGATTATTCCTCAGAGCTGGCTCCTCACCAAGCTCAGGTATTGAAGACATGGGCAGACTCTCCTATTGACTGGTGGTACTTCTGACTTTTTGAAGTGCATAAGGTTATAACCAGATCAGGTCCACCTCTAATAATCATTCCCAAAAGGTCAGGGAAGTATTCATATGATAGGGAAGGGAAGGAGGAAAGAAATATGCATTTATATAGTATCTACTATATACCAGGCACTGATAAGTGCTTTACAAATATTATCTCAGCTGTGTGACCCTGGACAAGTCACTTAACCCCAATTGCTTTGCCCTTACAGTTCTTCTGCCTTGGAATTGATTCTAAGACAAAAGATAAGAGGTTAAAAAATTCCTTCATATGATCCTCACAACAACTCTGAGATGTAGGTAGTTTTTATTAATCCCATTTTACAGTTAAGGCAATTGAGGCAAATAGAGGTGAAGTGGTTTGGCCAGAGACACATAGCTACCAAGTATCTGAAGCTGACTGTGATCTCAAGTCCTTCTAACTCCAAGTTGATTGAGCTCTACATTGCACCATCTAGCTATCTTGACAGAAACAAAAACCAAGGTGGCACCATGCTTTCACGGCCACATGCTGGCTGGGTGGGGAGATAAAGCAGCTGAAGTTTCCATTGCTTCCTCTTTCTCCATCTGGAGGCTTATAACATGTTGCCTCCATTGCCACCAGGGAAGGGAGAGTTTCTATCTTTTGAAGCCTTTTGTATGCCTGCCCTTTTCTGGCACAGCAACCAATTAGAAGGTTTTTTATCACCCTGCAGTAAGCCAAACAGAAACATAATATTTCTGATGCTCTGAAGCAGGGAGAGAAAGGGCTTTTCCATCACACATTTCCAAAACCAAATTAACCACGCTTCCATGTGCATTGATATCCGACAAGGCATATTATACATCCTATTATGGACTGGTCCCTCATCGCCTGTTCTTGCCCCACTCCCAGCTCCCTTATAAAAGAATAATAAGTAGGCTAGTGTAAGCATGAGGGGGAGTAGTGTATAATTGGCCTAGAATGGTAGGCTGGAACCAGATTGTGAAGAGTTTTAAGTGCCAAACAGAGTTGGTATTTTTTTTTTAATTATATAAAGGAATGAGAACCCACTTAAACTTTTTGAGTCGTGGAATGACAGAATCAGAACTTGGGTTTTAGAAAGATTATGTTGGCCACCATATGGAGGATGGATTGGAGACATGAGACACTGGAAGCAGAAAGCCCTAGTAAGACACTGTTACAATATTTTCGATGAGAGGTAATGAGGACCTGAAGAAAGGTGATTGTTACACACCTGGAGGACTAGAAGGATGGTGGTGCTCTTAACAGAAATAGGGAAGTTTGACTAAGAGCTTAATTTAATGGTGATAGTAATAAGTTCTGTTTGAGATATATTAACTATAAAACATCCAGATGGAAATGTCCGATAGCTAATTGGTGATATCGATTCAAAGTCAGAAGAGAAACTAGGGTTAGATATTTTGTCTTCTTGCAGATGACAGTTATTTGGTAGTAATCTTCACAGAGAAGAAAACTGAACCCCCAAAAGCTGATGAGATCACTAAGACAGAAGATCTGGAGAGAAAAGAGGTGTAGGTTAGAGCCTTGGGAGATACTCCTAAGGTTAGAGGACTAGACCCAGAAGATAATATAACAAAGACGCGCCATCTTTTAGGACATCATTTAAGCCACTGGAAGAGAAACAGTCTCTGTCAATATAGGGCATACTCACATCTACAAAAATACAGATGGATTGAAGCATTGAGTCATTTCTCCTGTAGTCCATTGATAGTTCTTTTGTTCAAGGGCAGAGGGTAGGGGAGAGTTTATATTGTCAAAATAGATCAAGGTTGGTTTTTCTGGTGATATTGATTTCCAACAGTGTGGTTGGAAATCATTTGCAGGCTTTTCCCAAAATTTTGAACCTTCCTCCAGCCTATCCTGAGCTCAATGTTGCTGTCAGTTCTGAGATAACAGCTAGTTTGATAGCCTAAAAGGCTGTACAATACATTATTATTCAAGGGACTCCTCCACAACCCAAAAATATCTCCCTTAGCTTAAAAAGTTTAATAGTAATCACTAGTTACTATTATGACTTAAAGCATTGAAATTAATTATTAAAATGCAAATGAGTGTTATCCTGAGGGGTTATCCATTAATTTAGCATAGACTAGCCATGCTTTAGTTCAAGTGACTTCATCAAATTAATTCCAGTCACAAAATATTATCCTGAAGGAATGGGACTGAACGCCGAGTCACAACTTCCTTACTCATCCAGTTGAATGTAAACTCCTTGAAGACAGAAACTGTTACTTATATCTGTATTCCCAGAATAGTACCTGGCACATAGTAAGTCCTTAATAAGTCACTGCTGATTGATTGGCTGAAAAGGGAATACCTGTCCATCTTGTAGTCATATAATAGATATAAATCACTATATAAAACAATATAAAAATGTAGGGCATTATAATTATTTTCATGAAGAAGGGGCCTACTGTTAAGCTCTCTGGTTACCTCTTCTTTTTAGTTTTCCCTGATTCTACCCAATTACAAGCTGAAAGTGTTCTTTTACTCCATAAATATTCTTAGAGCACTTTGTCTCTATCTCGTTTGTCCCATCAGTCCCTTCTTTCATATCATCTTCTTATATAAACAAGCTCCTTTTAACCCTGAAGGAAATCTAATGACTCTCGAGTACACATGGTTCCCTCATCTGCTGCTGTAGGGATTTCATATTAGATGAAAAGATAGATGAGCCCCCAGTTAGGAAAATTTGCCTTAATCTACATTAATGGCTATTTCCACTTAATCCTTGATCTAATCTCTTTTTGGTTGATACAATATTTAGTTTCCTGGAAATATTTAGATAATCAAGCAGTATAATTTATTATAGTATCTGTTGAGAGACACTGGAAGAGGAAACTGAGGTAAGAGTTTTCTTAAAATTTTCATCATTAATTCCTTTTTATGGATTAGTCTGAGTTTATTTTGAGTTCCAAATTCTCTCTCCCTCCCTCTCATTCTCTGCTCCTTGAGAAGGCAAGCAATTTGTTATAGATTATACATGAGCAGTCATGCAAAACATTTCCACATTAGCCATGTTGCAAAAGAAAACATGGACCAAAAAAAGGAATAATAAAGAAAAAAATTTAAATAAGCTACAATCTGCATTTAGACTCCGTCAGTTCTTTCTCTGGGGGTGGATAGAATTTTTTTATTTTTTTTCCAGATTACATGTTGATACAATTTTTAATATTTGTTTTCTGACATCTTACAATTCATGTTCTCTCTCTTCTACTCTCCTCCCTCCCCCAAGAAGGCAGATAATATGATATAGGCTGTATAATATATATTTCCATGTTTTTAATGTTGTGAAACAAGACACATATTGCCTACACTAGAGAAAAATTCATGGAGGAAATAAAAGTGGAGAATGGTTCTGTTCCTTCTGTGATGCTGAACAGCATTTTTCATCATGATTCCTTTGGAACTGTCTTGGATCTTGGGCTTGTTAATAATAGTTAGTCATTCATAGTTGATCATCATACTTAACTGTTTTTATTGTATACAACATTCTCCAGGTTCTGCTCCCTTCATTATGCATCACTTCATATAAGCCTTTCCATGTGTTTTGTGTGTGTGATCAGCATGTTTGTCATTTCTTATGGCACAACAGTATTCCATTACAAGCATATACCACAACTTATTTAGTCATTCCCTGGTTGATGGACATCCCTTCCATTTCCAGTTTTTTGCCACTACAAAAAGAGCTGCTGTAAACATTTTTGTACAGAGAGGTTCTTTTCCCCTATCTTTAATTTCCTTGGGATACAGACCTAGTAGTGGTATTTCTGGGTCAAAGGGTCTGCATAGTTGTATGGTCTTTGGGGCATGGTTCCAGATTGCTCTCCACGATGGTTGTATCAGTTCACAGTTCCTCCAACAGTGTACTGGTGTCCTGATTTTTCCACATCCCCTCCAACATTTATAATTTTCCTTTTTTGTCACCTCAGCCAGTCTAGTGGGTGTAAGGTGCTTCCTCAGAATTTTTCTAATTTGCATTTCTCTAATTAACAGTGATCTGGAGCATTTTTTTCAAATGACTAAAGATAGTTTTAATTTCTTCATTCTGAAAAATACCTGTTTATATCCTTTGACCATTCATCAATTAGAGAGTGCTTTGTATTCTTATAAATTTGACTTGGTTCTGTATATATTTGAGAAATGGAAACTTTGTCAGAGAGATTTCCTAGAAAGATTTTCTTTCAGTTTGTTGTTTGCCTTTTCTTTTTTTTATAAACCCTTACCTTCTTTCTTAGAGTCAATACTGTGTATTAGCTCCAAGGCAGAAGAATGGTAAGGGGTAGGAAATGGGGGTTAAGTGACTTGCCCAGGGTCACACAGCTGGGAAATGTCTGAGGCCAGATTTGAACCTAGGACCTCCCGTCTCTAAGTCTGACTCTCAATCCACTGAGCCCTGTTATTTGCCTTTTAATCTTGGTTGCATTGATTTTGTTTGTGCAAAAAAAAAATTTTTTAATGCAGTTGTAATTAAAGTTGTCTATTTTACATCTCATAATGTTCTCTGTCTTGTTTTGACCTAAATTCTTCCCATAGATAGGTAAATTATTTTGTGCTCTCCTCATTTGTTTATATCACCCTTTATTCTAAACCATATATTCATTTTTACTTTTCCTTGGTATATGGTGTGAGGTGTTGATCTATGAATAATATTTGCTATACTGTTTTCAAATTCTCCTGGCAGTTTTTGGTATATTGAGTTCTTCCAAAAACTTGGATCTTTGGAAGATGTCAAACACTAGGTTACTACAGTCATTTGACATTGCATGTTGATTATCTAATCTATTCCATTGGTCCTCCACTCTATTCTTAGCCAGTACCAGATTGTTTTGATGGTTGCCACTTTATAATAAAGTTTGAGAATGGTACAACTAAATCACTTTCCTTTAAGTTCTTTCCTCATCAATTCCTTTGATATTCTAGGTCTTTTGTTCTTCCAGGTGAATTTTGTTATTGCTTTTTTCTAACTCTATGAAATAATTTTGGGTAGTTTGATTGATATGGAACTGAATAAATAAATTAATTTAGGAAGAATTGTCATTTTTATTATATTGGTTCAGCCTACCCATGACCGATTAATGTTTTTTCCAATTGTTTAGCTCTGACTTTATTTGTGTGAAAAAATGTTTTATAGTTGTCATCATTGCGAATCTTAAAAATTCTCAGACCCTACTTCAGAACACTTGGTTAAGACCATTCCTCATTTTAAACAATGAAGGGTATTAGTCAGGAATGTGAGAACTCTACTCCATCCATACTTAAGCATACTTTAGGGGAAGATAAAGTCATTGTAAATTCTTTACTGATCAATGAAAAAGTACTTAACTCATACTTACAGTGAAGCAAAAGCCTTAAGGTAAGTCTATTTTTAGGAAGGTGCTAAGTACCTATGAAGGTCAGGCAACTTTCAAACTTGTAAGGGACAAACCTTAACAAAAGAGGTGTGAGGTTTTAGTCTACTCGGGTGTGAATTACTCAAAAGTTTAGTCTACTCAAGTGTGAATTAAGAATGGTCAGTCCTGTGAAAACGTCTACTGTGATTGGTAGATGTGAGAACTTAGTGGAGGTGACATAGGAGAAAATTCTCTTTAAAAAGAGGTCAGAAGCTGAGAGAAGGGGACTCTCACTGGGACTCTCTCTCTGAAGAGATCCTCTCTCTGAAAAAGATTCAGCTGGCCAAAGCTGAATTGGAGAGAGGCAGCTTGCCAGAGCTGCCTTGAAGGGCTTGGTGGCTGAACTTAGTTCAGCTTACCAAAGCTGAACTGGTGGGTCTCTCTGAACACTAGAATCTTGCTTGGGACAAATCTTGTGGTGAGTTGATAAAAGACTGACTGATCTCTCTCTTAAGGCTTAAGCCTTAAGGCTGGCCTAAGCTGGTCTAGCCCTTTTCCTACTATTCCCTCTTACTCTGTTTCTCTCCCTTTCTTTAATTCCTTCATTTGTATTAATTAAAATCTCTATAAAACCCAGCTGACTTGGGTATATTTCATATTTGGGAATTTTTCCCTGACGACCACTATATTTTTGATTTGAAACCATATTTATGTGGTCACAATTAAAGGCAACCACTCTTTTATCTGTAACAGTTTTATGAAAAACACTACTTTAACTGTCACATCATGCAATTCTTGGGTTTGTTTTGGCAGGTAGACTCCATATTTTAAATGGGATTTCTCTTTCTATCTCTGTTGTGAGCTTTATTGTTAGGACAGAGAAATGCTGATGATTTATGTGGGTTTATTTTATATCCTGCAACTTTGCTAAAGTTGTTCATGGCTTCAATGTTTTTTGGTATATTTTATAGGATTCTCTAGGTGTACCATCATATCATTGGCAAAGAGTGATAGCTTTGGGGACAGCTTGGTGGTTCAATAGATTGAAAGCCATGCCTAGAGATACAAGGTTCTAGGTTCAAATTTAGCGTCAGACACTTCCTAGCTTTGTGACCCTGGGCAAGTCACTTAACCCCCCATTTCCTAGCCCTTACCACTCTTCTGCCTTAGAACCAATATACAGTACTGATTCCAAGACAGAATTTCCTCATTTCCTGTTCTAATTCCTTCAATTTCTTCTTCTCTTATTGATATGTCTAGCATTTTTAGTACAATATTGAATAGTAGTGATAATAATGGGGGTGGCTGGTATTTTCCGTTATAAGTTCTTCAGGAATTGAATCATTTTATTGCTCAGAATTAGCTAAGGCATTCATAGTTGATTATTGCATAATATTGCTGTTATTATGTACAATGCTCTTTTCATTTCACTTTGCTTGTAAGTCTTCCCAGATTTTTCTGAAACCATCCTCCTCATCATTTTTTATACCATAATAGTATTCCATCACAATCAAATGCCACAATTTTTTCAGCCATTTCCTAATAGATGTGCATCTCCTCAATTTCTTTTTTTAATAATATTTTATTTATCATTTCCAAGCATTATTCATTAAAGACAAAGATCATTTTCTTTTCCTCCTCCCCACCCCCCCCATAGCCAACGCGTGATTCCACTGGGTGTCACATCTGTTCTTGATTCAAACCCATTTCCATGTTGTTAATAAGAGTCTCTCCTCTGTCATGTCCCCTCCACCGCTGTAGTCAGGCAGTTGCTTTTCCTCGGTGTTTCTATTCCCATAGTTTATCCTTTGCTTATGGATAGTGTTTTTTCTCCTAGATCCCTGCAGATTGTTCAGTGATATTACACCACTACTAATGGAGAAGTCCATTACATTCGATTATACAACAGTGTGTTTGTCTCTGTGTACAATGTTCTCCTGGTTCTGCTCCTCTCGCTCTGCATCACTTCCTGGAGGTTGTTCCAGTCTCCATGGAACTCCTCCACTTTATTATTCCTTTGAGCACAATAGTATTCCATCACCAACATATACCACAATTTGCTCAGCCATTCCCCAATTGATGGGCATCCCCTCGTTTTCCAGTTTTTGGCCACCACAAAGGCGTCTCCTCAATTTCTAAATCATTACCAGTGCAATTTACACATATAGGTCCTTTTCCTTTTGCTTTAATTGCTTTGGGATATAGACCTAGTATTGGTGAGTCAAAGGGTATGCACAGTTTCATAATCCTTTGGACATAGTTCCAAATTATACTCCAGACTGATGGGTTTACCATTCCACCAACAATGCATTAGTGTTTCCATTTTTCCACATCCCCTCCAAAATTTGTCATTTCCATTTTCTGTCATATTAGTCAGTCTGATTGATGTGAGGTGGTACTTTAGAATTGTTTTAATTTGATGATTTGATTTAGATCATTTTATATGATCATAGATAGCTTTGATTTATTCATCTGAAAACTAGTTGTTCATATCCTTTCATCATTTATCAATTGAGGAATGATGTATTCTAAACTTGATTCAGTTCTCTATATATTTGAGAAATGTGTCCTTATTAGTTCCTGCAGAAATAGATACAATTAGTGATATCAGTCCCCATCTTCTACTTCTGCTCAGGGGCTTCCTTATTCTTGCCTTTATCTGCCATAGCTTGGTCACACTTTTTCTTTTTTAGCTGGTTATCCATAGGCTGCTGGTTCTTTCCAGCTCAGCTCTGGATGTCTCTCTTCCTTCTGTTCCACTGTCAGACCCTCCAAAACTCTTCTCTTTCAGACATTCTAAACTAGTATATTTTGCAGATAATCCACAGCATAGTATCAAATTTCCTCAACCAATCTGAACACTCTTCCTATCAACAGTAACTATAGTAACTTTTTGAAGTTAAAGTTTTTGATTGATTCGCTGACTTGAGTTTTTTTCTCACCTAATAAATAGAGTATAGCATTTTATCACTTTCTTTAAGTAGAGATAGGGTAATCAATACACCTCTACATCTCCTTATACTTTATTTTAAGCCCTTACCTTCTGTCTTAGAATTAATGCTAAGTATTGGTTGCAAGGCAGAAGAGTGGTAAGGGCTAAGCAAGTGATGAAGTGATTGGCCCAAGATTGCATAGCTGGGAAGTGTCTGAGGTCAAATTTGAACCCAGGACCTCTCATCTCCAGGCCTGGCATTCTATCCACTGAGACACCTAGCTGGTCCTCTCCCTATACTTTTATTATACCTATTTCTGTAAACTCCATATCTTTCTTCTCCTACTATTGGACTGTAAGCTTCTTATGGACAAGGATTCTGTTGTTTTCATTTTTATATCACCAGATTCTGAGAAACATCCTGACAGTGTCGATAGAGAACTGACCTTCAAACCAGGAAAACCTGGGATCATGTTTTACCTGACACATGACTGGCTTTTTGACCCTTTGAATGCTCTAACTCTTTAAGGCAAAACTGGGTAGAAGGTTTTGATTTGTACTGGTAAATGGAGTTTCCTTATCTAGGAGTTTCCAATATTGATGAAATCATAGATCCAGTACATACCCCAGTAACTTACTACAACCCTGTGCATACAGTAGGTGCTTAATAAAAGAATATTTAAATTGAATTGGAAAGTTGGAACCATAAGACTCTTCCCTAGTCGGTTGATAGTGGTAGGACCTTCAGAAGCTAGAAGGCAGTATGAGATATTCTACATCAACAAGATGTGCAAAGGTGCCCAAAACAAGACTTAGTCCAAGGTCCAGCCTTGTTCCTGAGGCCTCTGAAACCTGATGGATCATTTATTCAATAAGGTTATACTGTTTAGATTTTCTCTTTGCATTAGTTTGTAAGGATCCTTCCCATTCTGGCCAATTCTCCCAATACACTTAGCATGCATGTCAACAGTCAAATGTACTCCAGCATTGAAAAATGCCCAGAGACAGATATCTGGAGCATTTCCAGTTTGTACTGCAAAAGGATCAATGTAACCGCCCACCACCTGGCCATTGCCTAGAGCAAAAATAGCTCAGAGGATTAAAACTCCATCTCCTAGAGGAACTTACTTGGAAGCATGCAACTTCAGAGCTGGAAAGGAATTTAAGTCTAGAATTCTGAATTATAGCTGACAGTAATAAAGGTCTTTAAGATTTGCAAAGCACTTTAATCATATTAACTCATTTGGTCCTCATAAAAATCCTATGAGTAAATACCATTATTATGCCCATTCTACAGCCAAGGAAACTGAGGCACAAAGAAATTCAGTGACTTGCCCAAGGTCACACAGCTGGCTTCTGAGGGCAGGATTTGAACTCACATCCTCCAGTGTTCTAGACATATACTCTACCACCCAACTGGCTATAGGAGTTCACCTAGGCCAATTCCCTCATTTTAAATGATGAAATTGAGGTCCAGGTATGTTGAAAAACTTGCCCAAGGTATAGCTAGTTAATGGGAGATCCGGAAACATAACCTCCTATAAATCTCCAGTCTCCCCCTTTTGGTCTCTTTCCTCACTACTAGGCTGTCTTTCTATATTAAGGTCCATATTGATTGTACCCCAGCTGCTTCCCCTACCAAATTCTTTTCCAATCTTTTCAGAATGCCCATTGCAAGGACAACCATTCTCAATTACCAGGGGATGGATTATCTAGTTGGAGGATTACCCAAACTTTGATTTTACTACCTTTTGGGCAACCCTAGTTTGGAGGAATAAGCAGAGAAAGAAGGTAAAACTCCAAGCCACAGTGATCACTTCTAGTTAAACCATGGGGAATTATTCTCCTCATCTATCCTAGGCAATTCAATTCAAGGGACATTTATTTTTTTAAGCTATTTCATTTTATGCTATCCGCATCTAGAAAAAGAACTGTTAGAGTAGAAATGCAGAAGAAAACATGATTTCTCACTTGTTTATTTGGGTATAGGATTTGGAGTTGGGGTCTGATCACTCTCTTTCAAAAATAAATACTATGGAAACAGGTTTTGAGTGATAATCCATGTATAACCCAGTGGAATTGCGTGCCAACTCTGGGAGGGAGGAGGGAAAAGTTTAGGAAGGAGACAACACAAATCATGTAATCTTGAAAAACTTATGTGTAAATATGTCACTAGAATAAAATAATGGGGAAAAAAGACATTTTATTTTACCGATTACATATTAATAACCATTTTCCACAAAAGTTTTCTGGAGTCATAAGAATTGAATCTCTCTCCCTTCCCAGAGAGGATAAGCAGTTTTATCTGGGTTATACATATAGCATCATACAAACACTTTTCCATATTATTCATTGTGTAAAGATTAAAATTAGGGAATATGGGGAGACTGAGGCAGGTAGAAATTAGTTTCTTTCTGCAAGGAGTATTATATTTTTTTAGAGGTTTATTTAAGGTTAAAGATTAAAGAAAATACAGAATAGGAAAAATCATGTGCCTAGGCCAGAGGCCTAGGCCAGATAACCTCACATCACAGAAGAGATGCATCTGCTCCAAAACAGAAGTCCAAAAGAGACGAGAGAGAGCTCCAAAAACCTTTGCCACCAGCTTAAATCCTTCCTTGATCTTGGCCCACCTCAGAATTCCCGTGAGATTACAAAGCATTTTGGGGAAGTGGAGCAAAGGCTTGTGGGGATTGTAGTCCTGTATTCGAGTCTATTTTTTACATTCCCCCATTAAGAGGGTGATTTTTTTAAAAAAAGGATCACTTAGGGATGCATGGCTGAGGTATGAGGTATATGAATCAATTGGCAAGAGATATTAAAAAGACATCAGAAAAATCAAAAAGAAAAGAAAAAATTTCTGGATGAAAATATAGACTATCAAAGTCTTATATGTAAAAATTCCAAGTAAAAGAAAAATAAATCTATAACAGGTCCTTGAATCAGGGCCCAATTAAAATGATCTAAGCAATGCTGCATTTACCTGGTCAGTCAATGCGCCCAGCAAAAACATTGGTTTGCTGTCTTTCTCTCTCCTCTATTTCCCCATATCTACAACTATTATAGTTTTCCTCTTAGTGGGTAAAATTTTTGTATACACTTACAGTTAGAATTTTTTGGGGTGCAGTATGCTTATGTTTAGTGATCAATTGGGGAGACTAGTCCCCCAATCATCATCAGGGGGGATTGTGAATTTTAAAAGTCTCCATCTTGGTCTAGCACCAAAAAAAATTGTGCACACCCACACTACACGGGCATGTGATAGTCAATGACAAATCAGAAATAACTAACTGCCCACCTGGGCTGTCCTAAGCCAAGCTAGAGCCACCATTGGCATTTGTGAGACACAGGAAGTGAGGTAGGGAACAGCCTCTGGAATTCGCTGACTTCCTGTAGAGAAGGCTAGAGACCAGTTCCTGTTAGAAGCTTGAACAGAGAGGAGGCCGGCAGACAGCTTCCCTTCAGATCGGTCAAGTGAGTCAAGGACTAATTCCTTCCACCTTGCCCTTTGGGCCTAATCTCCCCCTGCCTTGGTCCGAGGTTGAGTAACCCCCTTTCCCTTTTCTCCTTTCTCCTTCTCTCCCTCTCCTTTTCCCTACTCCCATTGTGATTAAACCTCCATAAACTCCATTCTGACTTGAGTGTTTCATTTTAGGAATTTCATAAGTAAATTCCTTGGCGGCCATTGTTCAATATTACAACAATCTTAAAAGGTGAAATTTTCACCACAACAATTGTTAGAAGAGAATACTCATAAAATCAAAACCCCAGAATAAAAATCCAAATAAACCAAAGTGAATAATCGCATGCTGTGAAGGGATTTGTTTAGTCTTTTCAGACTCCATTTGGGATTTTCTTGGCAAAGATACTAGAATGGTTTGCCATTTCCTTCTCCAGTTCATTTTGCAAATGAAACATTGAGGCCAATAGGGAGGGTTAAGTGACTTGCCCAGAGTCACCCAGCTAGGAAGTGTCTGAAACGGGATTTGAACTCAGGGAGATGAGTCTTCTTGACTTCAGGCCAAGTATTCTATCACAGCCATCTTGCAGTGACAGAAAGAAAAAAGAAAGTAGCCCCTGCACTGAAGGTACTTAACAATTGGGTATTTGGGGGCAAGGGCTGAGATATACATTGAGTAAGTGAAGTGAGTTGGGTTTTAAATGCATAAAAGAGAAATTGATGGTCTGAAAAAGTTAGAGGGAGAGACCAATTCTAACTGGGAGCATTGGGAAAGGATTTATAAAGGAGGTAGACTTTGAAAGGAGGGAAGGGTTTTCAATAGGCAGAGATGAGGGAATGTGTGCCCAGAAAAAATTCTCATTTGAATCCAAATTAAGCTTCACATACAGAATGGGGTGGCACAGAGCAATACATGTCCAGGATTACCCATTGTTTTCCTCCTGCCCTTATGGATGCCATTCAGAGACTCTTGGGTCAAGCACCAAATTTTGTTCCTCCTGCCCTTTCTATCCCCTTATGGATGCCATTCAGAGACTCTTGGGTCAAGCACCAAATTTTGTTCCTCCTGCCCTTTCTATCCCCTTATGGATGCCATTCAGAGACTCTTGGGTCAAGCACCAAATTTTGTTCCTCCTGCCCTTTCTATCCCCTTATGGATGCCATTCAGAGACTCTTGGGTCAAGCACCAAATTTTGTTCCTCCTGCCCTTTCTATCCCCTTATGGATGCCATTCAGAGACTCTTGGGTCAAGCACCAGATGAGTGCTTAGGAGAACAGAAATGGATTCTTTGATGGAAGCCCAAAGAGTCCATTTATAGAGAAGGCTTTGGGGCTTTTGTCAGACTCATAGCTGCGAATGCAGTTAACTTCTAGGGACTGATCTCCTGGCAGTCCTCTCGAGCATCTCCCAGTTGAGACATTGAAAGGCATACATACCCTAGTCTTGCAGAAAGATTAAACGCAACCATTCTGAAATGGGCAACTGGGGAAAGCAAAAGAGAGTTTCCCATAGGTAGCCAAGCAAGAGGGCTCTTTAATGAAGAGGGAGAGATTTTGTTCTAAGCTGTTTTTGTAGGTCTCCCATTCTGTCACTTCTGGATACTTGAATGATTGCCAGGAAGAGAAAATTCTGTCTTTTCTGGGCTGAAAAGAGTCTCCAGGCCTCCTTCTTTGCAACCTTAGCGAGGCCAGTGATATCCCAGAGGCAGCTCAAAATATATTGCTCAATTTTCAGTGTGACTATTGGAAATAAACAAAGAAAAAAAGCAAAAAATCAGGGCTTGATTGAATCTTTTGAGCATCTAGACTTGAGACCATGATGGAGAAAATGTTAGTAATGCAGATTAAATTTAAATGTGTCACATATATATAATATAACATAAATGTTTAAGAGAACTGGTGGTTAAACATTTACTAACATGCCACTGCCTGGGTCCCACTTCTACAGGGCTATGCTCTCAGTTGGCTGCCAACTAATCCTCATGGAAGTATTCACTGACTTTGGGGCATCCAGTGTTCTTCCTTTGGGGGAAGAGGCCGGTGGAAGATTGGCAACACATAGAAGAAGTTTCTGTTGGACACATTTAGCTTCCACAGACAAAAGAAATGACTGATGGTAGAGTTTCGGGTACCGTGACAAGTGATAAGGGAGTGACATTTCCATTTTGTTCCTTCTTTATTTTCCTAGTAAAAGTCTCTTTGGAGGAATTCCACTTAATCTTAGATGGACAAAGACAAAATATGTGATACAGTAGAAAGAGAATAGGATTGAGAGTAGGGAGGTTCAGATTTGACTCCTGCCTATGCTACTCACCATCTATATGACCCAGAGCCATTCATTTCAATTCTCTTGTTTTTGTGGCTTTGTAAGATAAGAAGACTAGAGTAGATGTTCTTTTTTTTAACCCTTATCTTTTACCTTAAAATCAATACTAAATATTGATTCTAAGACAGAAGAGAGGTAAGGGCTAGGCAATGGGGTTTAAGTGACTTGCCCAGGGTCACACAGCTAGGAAGTATCTGAGGTCAGAATTGAACCCAAGACCTCCCATTTCTAGGCCTGACTCTCTACCCACTGAGCCACCTGGCAGCTCCCAGAATAGATCATCTTTAAGGTCTTTTCCTGCTTTATCCTTTTATAACTCTAAATGAGACCCAGGGCATAGAGGTAGTACAACAGATAGAGTGCCAAACCTGGAAGCAGGAAGACTTACCTCCTTCAGTTCAAATCTGGTTTCAGATACTTACTAGCTAAGTGACCCAAGACAAGACACTTCACCTTGTTAGCCCCAATTTCCTCATCTGTCAAATGAGCTAGAGAAGGAAATAGCAAACCACTCCAGTATCATTGTCAAGAAAACTCCAAATAGTTGTTGAACAACAACATAGGAGGCACACCAGCAGCTGGGTGGTTCAGTATAGAGAGAGCCAGCCCCAAAGACAGGAGGTCCTGAGTTCAAATTTGACCTCAGTCATTTCCTAGCTGTGTGACCCTGGGCAAGTCACTTGACCCCCATTGCCTAGCCCTTACCACTCTTCTGCCTTGGAACCACTACTCAGTATTGATTTTAAGGTGGGAGGCTAGGGTTTAAAAAAAGAACAACAAAGGAGACACTATAGGTTGAAGTCTAATTATTCAGAAGCCTCTGTTCTTGTCCCCACGTCAAAACCCATAGCTTGCTTGCTCAGATTACGTTCTAGGGCTGCTGCCCAGAGTCTTCTTCCTGTGGACTCGAAGGGTGTTGAGGCTTTGATAATGGAATCTCGGGCATTCACTGTAACAGGTTGTGGGTAACCTTCCTGACATCCCTTCAATCACGATACCCACAATCTCCCTGTGTACCGTGTCTGGGTACTGCAGAGAAGTTGTTTTGGTTGATGAGATGTCGGCTTTACTTCTTCAAGCTGAGCAGGCTGAGAGAAGCTGATAACTACTCCCATTCAGAGGAGGAGAAGAGAGGGGGAGGGAAGGCTGAGCTTTATCTTGTGGGCAGCTTGGTGGCACGGCACCAGCCTCCAGTCTTCACCCCTCAAACAACAGGCTGGCAAAAAAAAATAGCAATGAAAAGCCCTTTCTGGAAAAAGAGAGAAGGAGAACGTTTCACCAGGTGAAAGAGAATCTTCGTTTTAACACGGTGGCCTGTTTAACAAGGAAGAGTTAACAATATTTTGCCTTGAAAGATAGAATTCCTTAATCCCGATGCCTTTTGACAGGAGTGAAAATCCCATCCTGCCTTGGTTGTTTCCAAACTATTCATCTAATAATAGATTACATTTATCTAAGCGTTTAAGATTTACAAAATGTTTTACATTCGCTGTATCACTTGATTGTCCCCCAAATCCTGGGAGGTAGAAAAATATGGTATTATTACCCCCATTTTAATGGTCAGCTGAGTGGCACAGAGGATAGAGTGCCAAGCCTGGAATCAGGAAGACTCATCTTCCCGAGTTCAAATCTGACCTCAGCCTCTTCCTAGCTGTATGACCTTGGGTGAGTCATTTAACCCTGTTTACCTCAGTTTCCCCATCTGTAAAATGAGCTGGAGAAGGAAATGGCAAAGCACTCCAATAAAGGAGGTAGCAAAGATCAGACACAACTGAAATGACTGAACAACAAAACTTCTGTTTCATGGCTAAAGAAATCGAAGCTTAGAAATATTAAAGGACTTGTCCAGAGTCACACAGCTATCAAGTGTCAGAGGCAGGATTATAACCCAGGGTCCTCTTCATACCAATCACAACCATCTCTTCCTTGCTCCACATTACCTCTTCCTCAGCTTTGTAAATCACATGATATTAGTAAGAAGATTCAAGAGGGATCATTTCCATGTTAGAGGAAGGCGCACCTCTCTCTGCATTCCCAGGAGCAGACTGTGTTTTCTTGAAAAGCACGTGTGGCAAAGTATGGACTGTCAGGAATCCCAGAGTCAGCCTGCAGCCCAGGTATTACCTGCAGAGAGGCATGAAACCCAGGAGCGACTGGCCCAACGTCACATAACTAGTAGCTGAGCTGATGCAAACATGCAGGATTCTGGATAGTCCTCATTCCATGGAACCAAAGAGGAAACCCATCTCACCTCCTAGTCCTATTTGTTATTCTTTCCTTCTCTAAATACTAGGGAATGGCAAGTATTTTGAACTCTTAGAACTAAAACTGATTTTGAATCGTTAGAAACTGCAGAATATCGGTTCCTTGAGGGCAAAGGCTGTTTCATTTTTGTCTCTAGTGCCTGACATATTTCCTGGCACATAGTAGGTGCTCAATGCTTGCTAGATGGCTTGATTGATTCTATTCTAAAGTTCATTCTCACAACAGGAGAATATCTCTATATATTTTAGAATTTTTTGAGGTGGGACAACTAGGTGGTTCGGAGAATAGAGAGCTAGGTGTAGAGATCAAAGGTCCTGAGTTCAAATTTGACCTAAGATACTTTGGAACCATATTGGTTCTAAGACATAAGGTAAGGGATTTTTTTTTCTTATTTACCTTGAGATGTTATATTTATTATAAATGTATTGAAAATATGCAGTTAAATCCTACATATAATCTTTGATTTCTTTTTTTTATCTTTATTTAATTAATTGATTTAGAATATTTTTCTATGGTTACAAGATTCATGTTCTTTCCCTCCTCTCTCCCCACCCCCTTCCCGTGGTCAATGGGCAATTCCACTGGGTTAATAAGAGATTTTTTTTGTTGGTATTTTAATCTTAGAATTGATGCTGTCTGTTTCAAGGCAGAAGACAAGTTAAGGCTAGGCAACTGGGATTAAGTGACTTGCCCATGGACACACAGCTAGGAAGGGTCTGAGGCTGGATTTGAACCCAAGATATCCTGTCTTCAGGCCTGGCTCTTGACCCACTGGGCCACCCAGCTGGCCCAACAGGTAAGGGTTTAAAAAAAGAAAGAATTATTTGGAGGCACATCTCTCTCTGTAGGGCCCTCATCATCTATGATGTCTATGGAACAGAAAAAGATTTATTAGGGGGAAAAAAGGCCAAATGTTTATCACTATATGCACAAATTATTTTTAGCACTGTAGGCTTCTGCAAAAGCAAACTAAGTGACTAGTAAATGATTCATCTCCAAGACAAGTAAGTACCTTTTCCACATCTAATCACTCTAGTTCATACTAATCTGTCCCCTCTCTGTTCCCAAAATATAAGCCTCAAGAAGGCAGGGACTATATCTCTTTTTTTTTAAACACTTATCTTCTGTCTTAGAATTGATACTGAGTGGGACCTTGGGCAAGTCACTTAACCCCCATTGCCTAGCCCTTACCATTCTTCTCCCTTAAATCCAATACATAGTATTGATTCCAAGACAGAAGGTGAAAGTTTAAAAAAAAAATTGATACTAAGGATTGGTTTCAAGGCAAAAGATTGGTAAAGGCTAGGCATTAGGAGTTAAGTGACTTGCCCAGGGTCATACAGTTCAGAAGTGTGTGAGGTCATATTTGAACCCAGGACCTCTGATCTTGAGCCCTGACTTCCTATCCCCCACCTACCTGCTCTTGGGGACCATATCTTGTTTAAACGATCTTCTCCTGGGCATAGCATGGTGTTCATACAATAGATCCTTAATGCATTTGTTGCATTGAAACAGAGAAATTACAACATATTGAACTGAAATGAAATGTGGTTGAGAGGCAGGAAGACACTAGGCTGAAGGTTGTTATCTCTAAGCAATTCCGCCCAATCCCTTTCAGTCTTGTTCAAAAGATGATTTTCAGGGATCCAATTTAGTAACTAGGAGCCTGATGGCAGGAAGGGAGGGCTGAAAGGAGTGTCTCCATGAGAGTTCTGCTGAGCTCCTTTGCAGTTTCCCTAAGAGGAGTCCTGGTATGTTTTTCATGGCCCCAGACTAGCAACCAGGTAGATGCGAGGAGTTCGTTGACCCTCACTCATATGCCAGCTTAGTCTAAGAGATCTTTCAGCAGAGGAAAAAGCAGCTTAAAGGGCACACTGTCACCACCTAAGGCAGTGCGTGGCAGGTATATAGTAAGAGCTGGGTGACTGATGATCTAAGGGACTAGTGAGAGAGTCTGCAATTTTGAGTGGGAATTGCCCTGTCCTAAAGCTCAGTGGGCAGAGCCCTCACAGCTGCAGTTTAGAGGAGATGCCAGCAGAGGGTAGCAGGGAAGAGATGACGGACCAGCATCTCCCCAGTCCAGTGGGAAAGGCAGCTCGTAGCCCAAAGCCACCCAAGGTTGCCACTGGTTCTGTGGGGGCAGAGTGGCAGGCAGCAGCAGAGAAAGACAATCATTTTCTGTAGATGCCAGCTTGGGAACACAACCAGCTCTTGCTATTTTCTGGTCCCCTCCATGTGTTTTCTTTTGGTCGTACATGTTTCCTGCCTTTGCCCCCCATCCCACTGGTAGCATGATAACTTGTGAACCTTGGGTATGTATCTTCAGGGGGTCTACCCTAGGGCTTGGGGGGGAGGCTCACAGACTGTTGCTCAGGGATGTTAAATAACCTCCCCTCATAAGGAGTATGTCAAGAGCCCTTGGGCACCAAGGTCTCTATTTAAAGATGGAGCTCAGCCCAGTTTTCCTCCCCATTTCCCATGAGCTACATGGGGACTTCTTTGGAACTCTCTATCATTACCTCCCTCATGGGGTACCTTCTCCGTCCCCTCCCCCCAACCTTAGTGTGTTGCTTTCCCCTCTTAGATTGCAAACTCCTTGAGGGCAGGGATTGTCTTTGTTTGTATTTGTGTTTGTATCCCCAGTGCTTAGCACAGTGCTTGGCACTTAGTAGATGCTTAAATATTGACTGATTGACCCAAGTTCACACAGCGAAGTAATTAATGGCAGGCCCAGTTTGACCTGTTAGATGAGGAATTTGGACTACGTTACTTCCAAGATACCTTCTATAGCTAACACTGTCCAGAAAAGCTGTTTACCCATCAGACAATTCTGCTTTCATTAGAGGTAGAACACATCATAACTAATAATAATATCTTTTTTTAAACCCTTACCTTCTGTCTTAGTATCAATTTTCAGGCAGAAGAGGGGCGAGGGCTAGGCAATCGAGGTTAAATGACTTGCCCAGGGTCACAGAGCTAGGAAGTGTCTAAGACCAGATCTGAATCCAGGACCTCCAGACTCCAGGCCTGGCACATTGGGTTTGTTACCTAGCAGCCCCAATATCTGATATATTACAGAGTATTGTCAAATATACAGAGGGCTTTACCCCAGTGGTATCAAACTCAAAAAGAAATGGGTGCCACTAAACCATATGTAATGATTTGAGTTACATATAACATGGTATTGTCATTGTATGGCTCCAAGGAAGGCAGAAAAGACATCTCTAGTCTATTCTCCATCAACTTTCCTACAAGAGAGACTTTAATTCCTGCCAGAAGGGGAAACAAGGTGTTGGGTTCAGAAGCTGCCATTCTGCTCTCCTCAGAGGGAGTGGTTAGCAGGCTTGAATATCTATCTTCTCCCTTAAATATTCATAGTCTAAGTGATATAAGTTTCAGGCTAGAACTAATATCTGATTTCTGTTTCTTAAATTGGAGGGGAAGGAGGACCCCAAGCTTTATATCCAAGGCTTGACTCCCTTCCAACCAAATACTAATTCTACAATAAACACATACTTTTTTTTTTTAAATTTTCCAATTCAACAGCAAAACAAAAATCAGAAAAAAAAATAACTGGGAAAATATCTATCAGACAACACAAAATGAAGAAACTGTTCCATTTGGAGTAAGGTAACTCAGCTTAACCAAGAAAGTCCCAGATCTCACCCATGGGAAAATTCCCCCAAATCCCTAGGTTAGCAAACTGAGGACCCAGACACGATGGAGACGGACAGCTCTTCTTATGTCAGCTTCTTCTCAGTCTTTTCCTTCAGAACCCTGGAGTTGGGTTGGCATCACCATTTTATTTCTTTTTGGGTGTGTGTGGTATCTCATAATACTTTTTTAACATTCTTTTTTTATTTGGTCAATTTCAAACATTATTCCTTGGATACAAAAATCATTTTCTATTCCTTCCTCCCCTCCTGACACCCCTCCCAGAACTGACGCGCAATTCCACTGGGTATTACATGCACCATCTTATTTCTTGAAGCTAGAAGCCGGAAGTTCCCAAGGTCCTAAGAGTCTCGGCAACTCAAAGGAGACAGAAGAGCTCTCCTCTTTCCCAGTCTTACCAACTCCAACTGCCCCTCAAGCAGGTGAAGGGCATTCATCTGCAATGAGGAGGGAATCTTGTACCAATGGCCTCTGGGAGTAGGGCCACTTCTAAAGATTCCTGCTGGTCACACGTTGATTTAGAAAAGCACATACTAATATTATCCGTGTTCTATTGGATTTACACTTCTGTTAAAGATTTCCTAGTTATATTTTAGTCTGGTTGTAGCACTTGGGAGTGTCCTAGGTATAAAGGGATCTTCTGGCAGTAAGTTTGATACCTTTGCTTTATAGCCATCATCTCATTTGAGTCTCATGACTTCCCTGTCAGGTAGAAGCTACAATTGTTATTCTAAACATTTTACAAATGAGAAAACAGAGGATCCAAGATTCTAAGGGACTTGACAACATCGAGGAAACTCACAAGGCCAGATTTGAACCCTGCTTCCTAACTATGAGTCCAATACGCTGTCCCTCATACCCTACTGGAAGGTGCCCCTTTGACAACATTTTACCTCTAACATTCCAAAGCTACCTCGGAGTCTGTCATCTTTCCTCGCTTTAGACCTTTACCTCCCCTTTCCTAAGAAAGCCAACATATATAGTGGCCAAAAGCCTAGATTGGGAATCCTGGCTGGATTTAAATCTGTATCGCCTGAGACCAGTAGCTTTTTTTTCCTGGGCTTTAGCTTCCTTATATTTAAAATGAGAGAGTTGATGGCATCTAAGATCTCTTCCAGCTTAAATATTCTATGCTTATCACACATGATACTCAAATAAAAAAGTATACTCCTCCTCCCAACCATTTGTACCCATGTAGAGGACTCTGAAAGACAGAAATATCTTCAATATCTTAAAAAACTACTACAAAGGTAGAATTTGGGGCAAATGACATTTTTTTCTTTCAATTAAGATGACTATGTGTCTACTTTTTTATTGACTTGTATTTATGTAACTATGTATGTGTATATATATATATATATATATATATATGCATATATGTAACTCTTAAAGGCATCTAAGATAATACAGATGTCATTACTGTAGCTTTAAGAGTTCAGAATGCTGGAAAAGCTTCCTCAGTTGAGAAAAGGGCTTAGCTTCTTACTAGGAAGTCATGGAAAATGTGTTTAGCTATGCTATGATCCATCGGGATCTATGAAAAATCTTTGGAGAGGATAGAGAGAATGTAAAGATGGATTTTTCTTGTAAGAACTGTTTTAAGAACTGTGCTCATTTTAGAAGGAAATCTTGCTGGGAAATTCACAAAAAGGAGTCTACAAAGAACTAGAAATGATCTTAAAAACTGCTCCATGTTATCACTGGAGAGAAAATAACAAAGGAAAACATGAAGAAGATAAGAAACTTTATTCTTTTTGGAAGTATTTTAACTAGGTTGTCATTTAAAAAAATCTTATGAAGAGACTGAAGAAGAGTAAAATATTATTATATTGAGGGTTTGAAATTACTCAGGCAGACTATTGACCATAGCCAAAAATTTGTATATCTTTGTTATAATAATTTCTACATTTACTTAAATATAGAAAAATAAGAATACTTACTGTTGGGGGAGAAGGTTTCTCTACTTCCTTAAATAATAAAATTTAATAAAGTGGAGTAAAAGTTTAACATCATTCACTACTTAATGATAAAACAATTGCAAGATTATTAATAAGAAATTAATGATGATTCAATCATTCAGTCAACAAGCATTTATTAAACTCTCACTTTTAACCAACTCTTCCCAGTTCATTTTTATCAATCTAGGGCAGAGGTTCTGAAATCTATCCATGGGGTCTGTGGTCACCAGCTTAAGAACTTCTCTGTCCTGTGAAAAGTTAGGAACTAAAGGAATACTCATCATTTGGGAAATGGCTGAACAAGTTGTGATATGTGATTGTGGTGGAATACTACAAGAAATGATGAAAGAGTGGTTTCAGAAAAACCTGAGAAGAATTATATGAACTGATACAAAGTGAAATGAACAGAACTACAAGAGCAACATACACAGAAATAACAATATTGTATCAATGATAAACTGAAAGATGTAGCTACTCTGCTCAATAATTCCAAAGAATTCATGATGTAAAGTGCTATCCACAATCAGAGAAAATTTTTGAAGAATTCTGAGTACAGACTGAATCTTTTTTTTTTTTGCTTTTTTACTTACTTTTTTCCTTACATGACTTAAGTTGAAATACACTTTGCATAATTTCATACGTATAATGTATATTATATTTCTTGTTTTCTCAGTGGGTGGAAAAGGGGTTGAGGGAGGGAGAGAATTGAGAAGTAAAAATCAAAATTTGTAAAAACCTTTACCTCATATTAATATAGATGAGGGAGTGGAATTAAAATAAATATACAAAAGGTCAGTATATTTCTTTAGTGCAGAGACTATCTTTTATCTCTTTTTGTATCCTCAGCACTTGGCACAGTGCCTGGCACACAGTAGGGTCCTAATAAATGTTTATTGATTGATTTGATTTTGAGATTAAATGACCTCTACTCCAAGTGAATGAAGTGTTAAGACCATAGTTTCCTCTAACCTCATCTATGTAAGATGTTCCTTACAGGCTTCTTATATATGAACAGGTTATTCTCCCTAAGTGGAATGCAAGCTCCTTGAGGGTAAGGATAGTTTCATTTTTGTCTTATATTCCCAGCACCTAACATAATGCCTGGCATTTATATGCTAATTGATTGATTGATTTACATTTTATTTTGCTTTGCTTTTATTTTCATAATAAAAATTCCTCTTAAAAATTCTTTACTATGTAATATTTTCTACCATGGCATCCTTTTTGATCTGGCCAAGAAATGTGATTCTCTGTGTGTGTCTTTGTTTGTTTCTCTGTATGTATATTATATGTATTGGTTCTTACTATATAATCAGATTTCCCCATCTAATTCCTTTCTGGCCTAATGGCATTTTCTTCCATAGTCTCATTATTTCATTTCCATTTTCAGGTTACTCCCAGTACAATGGAATTCAATTTTAAAATATGTGATTTGGGGGTTTTTTGAATGGAGTATTTAGAAGTAATTTTCATCTGAGATTTTGGGGAGGGGTTGTTGTTTGGCTTTTTTCTTTCTTTTTTAATATTGTAGATGACTCATCACACTTCCTGAATATTTCTCTGCTTCTCCAAATGTATTCATTAAAACCATTCTTCATCTCAGGCAGCTCTCCAATCTCTTTTTCCCCCTTTCCAAGATATTCCTAGTCAAGACTCAAGGGTGAGGGGATGAATAGAGACTACAGGATTCTTGGGGGTTGCTTACATTTGATTCATTGATTCGCTGAGTATTTGTTGAACATCTACTGTGCACCAGCCCTGTGTGAGGCCCTTTGAGGGGCATTCAGCACAGGGTGTCCCATAAGTTTGGGTGAACTTTTCAGTTTTAATAGCATTAAATGGCACTAAGGCTTTCAGAGCATCTTGTAGAATTATAATAGCTATAGATCATTTTTCCATGGTTTATAAAAGTTTTTCTTCCCATGTATTTATCTGTGAGGTAAATAGTATAAGTATTATTATCCTAGATAAGAGAGCTGAAGGTCAGAGAAGAGAAGGGACCAGCTGAATCACCTAAATCAATCAAATGACAAACTTTCATTGAATGACTGCGAGGTGCCAACCATTGGCTTACAAAAGAAAAAAGGAAATAGTTGCAACTCGCGAAAAGATTCTACTCTACTAGGGCACTCAACATGTACATATAGAATTATTTTATTAGCCTTATAGGCATCAGAGCCAGAATTCAAGGCCAGCACTTTGCACTACCCTATGCTGGTCCTTGCCCTCAGGGAACTTACAGCCTGACAGAGGAACTAATATGTATTCTTACCCAATTTATTCAGTAAGCATTCTAAAACATGAATGAAATTGAGGCTTAGTCTACTGCACTTTCCCCTATACCTAAGTATTCTGCAGTAGCTTTATTTGTCCTTTCCCTATACCCCAAAAGGGCAGGTAGGTAGTGAAGTAGATTGAATGCTGGAAATGGAATCAGGAAGACTTATCTTCCTGAGTTCAAAACTGGCCTCAGACACTTACTAACTGTGTGATCCTGGGCAAGTCACTTAACCCTTTTTGCTTCAGTTCCTCATCTGTAAAATGAGCTAGAAAAGGAAATAGCAAGCCACTCTGGTATCTTTGCCAAGAAAGCTCCTAGACGAGGTTATGAAGAGTTAGCCATGACTTAACTAAATAACAACAGACCCCAGAGAGCCATTCATTTATGACAAATAGAACAAAATGAAGGAATACAAAATGAAGTGCACAGAGTCAGGAGAGTAATTAATGCACTGACTATAACATTGCAAAGGAAAACAATGGTAAAAGACTTAAGAAATCTAATCAATGCATTGACCCATGCACTGGTGATGAATCACGCTCTCCATTCAGAAAGATGATGGAGTCAAGGAACAGAATGCAGTATATACAGAGTATTCCAAAAGTCTTAATGGAGCTTTAAGCTACTAAAACTTAATGTTTGGCTTTGTTAATATTACGGTTGCATCTTAAAATGAATCAATGAACAAAGATTAACATTAAGTTTTAATAGCTTCACTAATAACCATTTAATAGCTTAATAGCTTAACTAGTAACTAATTCATAGCTTCAAACTGTGCTAAGGCTTTGGGGACACCCTGCATTTTCAGAAAGGGCCATTTTCTGGATTTGCTTTATTTGACTGTACTTATTTGCTACAAGGGAAGACTTTCATATTTAATTTGTGTAGATGAAGAGTAATGGGAGAGGAGACGTAATCAAGAAACCAAAAAGAGAGAAGAAAGAAACATTCAGGAGAAAATTCAGAAGGGGCACAGGAAAGGCACAAGAACCACTGGGTGACATTTAATATATCTTTTTATAAACTATTGTGTATATAACAGAGATGCACATGTTATATGTAATCCAATTAGCATAAGGAAATATTGGCATTGACTGATGCTTGTCAAGCTCATCATAATAAGAAAATTAAAGATGCAAAGAAAAGCTTACATCCCTCAAACTACCATTCAGAGGAAGCAGAGAAAGAAATAGGGAGGGGGGAATTTAGAACATGTAATGTATAGCTATGCTCTATTGGCTTTTTAAAAATACATAAAGTCTTATTGTAAAAAGCATGCAGTCTTTAGAATTCACTCCCAGAAAGTACAGAACGTGACTCATCAGGCTGATAGGGAAGTGGGTTGAGCTGGTAGCAGATATCACAAAAACATGTCCCACTTCCAGGCTCTATGGCTTATTTGTCAGCTTAGCTCTGCCAATGAGCTTGAATGGGTCTAGCAGGGACAAAGAATCTAACAAAAAAAGATTAATCTGGGAGAAGGCCAGGCTAGAAACAGCATGAGAGGGCCCAGGTTTGAAGAGGCCTGCTGGGCAGGGGTCCTAATGCTCACAGTATGAAAGCAGAACAATCAATTTCACTATCAAGGGCCAAACCAACTGAAAGGACATAACTAAAAGAATTCATTCCACGCTGACTAGGAAAGAAGAGAGAGAGGGCAGGCCGGGTGTATAATAATAATTCACACTTAGATAATACATTCTCATTCCTTCTAATAATCCTGTGAAGGTAAGGAGTGCAAATATTACCACTCCTGTGTTCCAAAACTGGGGAGCTTGGCAATGGTACATAGATATAATGAAGTAGGAATTTAGAATAAAGGATGGGGATCCATATGGATATTTGGTGGAGTTTTTTTGCCTTCCCATTTCTCTTCAGTCATTTGGATGATCCAGATCTTAGTGATTCAGGAAAAGCACAGGGCCATACAGCTCTTGTGGAGTTTCTTTATGAAAACAGACCCATTTGCCCCCAAAAGGATTTGAGGGCACAGAATCCCTGTAAGGGGTTAAATAGGAGCTGCAAGGAATTTCTAACCCTAAATCAGATAAAGGACTAGATTGTAGATATTGCCTTTGTTGAGTCAGGAAAGGAGAGTTAAAATAATAAAATTCCTACATACCTTCCTTAACTGGCTAACTCTTCAAAAGAACTTTGACTCTGGAAGCTCAGTCTCTCCTTATAGTGAGAAAAGCCACACACAAACTAAGACTGTGGGACTGAAAGATTCCTCTTCTAAGAGACCCAAACTAATTTCCCCTAATCTGAGGGCTGAGGTGTAAGTCTCTAAGATCTAAAATGAAAAGAAAGATGGCAGAGCCTTTTCTCCTTCCACCAACCAACACTCAAGACAGGCAGAATACCATCTGGCAAAGGCAATATTTTAGCAGTATTTTCTGGTGATGTTACCACATTGCCCCTTCTAGACATGCTTTTGCTAGTTTTGTGTGACCCACCTCTGCCAGAACTGCTCTGTTTGTTGGTAGAAGAGAATAGGGCTCTGCCTTCTTTCTTTCAGTCTTAGATCCCAGAGCTTCAGGTTTAAAAAACTAGCAGGAAGTGTGCCTAGAAGGAGAAAGTGGTAACATTACCTGAAAATACTGATAGCTGGGAAACACTGGAGGAATGAATTATCACTCTAGGATTTGCTCTGGTCCCACTTTGCCACTGTGGGTAACCTTCCAAACATGCACAAGTGTTGCTTATGCATAATCACTCTTCCCACCAATGGTATATATTTTGGTTCAGAGTGTACCTCAGATTTATGATAGAAATGTTCTGTTGCTATTTTATTATTATTTATTATTATTATGCTTTATTTTTTTTAAATCCATACCTTCTGCCTCAGAATTGATACTAAGAATCGGCTCCAAGGCAGAAGAAGTAAGGGCTAGGCAATTGGGATAAAGTGACTTGCCCAGGGTCACACAGATAGGTTAGATTTAAATGCAAGACCTTCCATCTCTAGGTCTGGCTCTCTATCCATTGAGCTACCTAGCTGCACTCGTTATGCTACTTTATTGAAAGTATTTGATTTGAGCTGCTTGCATCTTCTGGGTGAGTAGTAAAAATAAGCATATCTATTTTGTTTTGTTTAATAGATGTAAAAACACAGAGTACTTTGAAGTTGGAATCTTTTTTCTACAGCCTTCACATTTGAGATAGAAGGTGTCCCAGACACCACAACCATTTCATAGAAGGAAACTGAGCCTATAAGAGGAAAACTTCACAAAATCCAGAATCCCAAATTTTATAGTTAGAATCAATCAACAAGCATTTATTAATGCCAGCCATTGTACAAATACAAAGACTGAAATAATTCCCACTCTTAAAGAGCTTACATTCTAATGGGGAAGAGAGGATAAAATGAAGAGAAAAAGCATGAGTAAATGTCAAGTAGTTAATACAAGGTAGTAGTTAAGGAGGGTGAGAAGGAACTAGTACTTGGGTGGGGATCAAGAAAGATTTCACATAGCCAGTTTTGAGCTCTCTTTCATTGGAAGAAAGGGCTTTCAAGAAAGGGATCTTACAGTAGAAATGCAGAAGAAAAACATATAATCAATCATATGGTTCAAAGGGTATATGACTGGGAATTTTGACTTTAAATGATCACTCTATTGCAAATATTAATAATATGGAAATAGGCTTTGAACAAGGATACATGTATAACCCAGAAGAATTGCTCTCCAGCTCAAGGAAAGGAGAGGGAAGAGGGGAGGGAAAGAACATGAACCATGTAACCATGGGAAAATATTCTTAATTAATTAATTACTTTTAAGGGTTAATATAAATAAATTAATTAATGAGTGAGTGAGTGAGTGAGTGAGTAAACAAATAAATAAATGAAAAGAAAGAGATCTTTTAGTGGCCATCTTGTCTAACTTATTTCCAAAAAGGAATCTCTACTATAACACACTCAACAGGTACATTCTACCAAAGGGAATGCACCCACTACTTCCCAAAGCAGCCTATTCCACTTTAGTATAACTCTAATTATTTTTTTTGTTTTTTTAAATTATATTTTATTTGATCACTTCCAAGCATTATTCATTAAAGACATAGATCATTTTCTTTTCCTCCCCCCCACCCCCCACCCCCCATAGCAGTATAACTCTAATTATAAGGAAGTTCTTCCTGGTAAAAAGTTTTTGTTTTGTTTTATTTTTTTTAAACCCTTGTGGTCTGTCTTAGAATCAATACTGAGTATTAGTTCCAAGACAGAAGAATGGTAAAGACTAGACAAGGGCGTTTGAGTGACTTGTCCAAGGTCACATTGTTAGCAAGTGTCTGAGGTCAGATTTGAACCCTGGACCTCCATCTCTAGACCTGGCTCTCAATTCACTAAGCCACCCAATTGCCCTTGCTGGCATCAAGTTTAAATTTACCTCTTTGTTATCCATTAGTCTTGGTTCTATACTATGGTGGCAAATAAGGCAAATTTAATCCTTCCTCCATGTGACAGGTCTCCTTCAAATACTTGGACTTAGTTGTAATATTCCCTCTAATTCTTCTCTTTTGCCAAATTGAACATTCCCACCCCCACCCCATTTCTATAAACACTCCATGTAGGATATCAATTCAAAGATTTTTACATTCCTGGTTCCTTCCTCTGAATGTGTTCCAATTTATCAATTTCATTCTAAATCATTATACCTAGAACTCAGCAGAGTATTTCAGATTTATGCTGACCAGAAAATAATATATCTTGCTATTTCCTAGTGTCTAGAATCTATACCTTGGTTAATGCAATCAAGACTCACATTATAGCACCAAACACAGTCAGTACTTAACAAATGCTAGTTGACTGACTGACTAGTTAACCGATTACTGTCCCTTGAAACTCAAGATCTCTTTTCAGATAAACCATTCTTCACTCGTGCCTCCTGTATCCTATACTAGGAAAGTTGATTATTTGAATACAAGCATACAATATTTACATTTATCTTTATGGAATTTCATTTTATTAGAATCTGCACAATGCCCTAACTTGTTAAAACCTTTTTTTTTTAATTCTGATTTTCTCATTGAATGCGTTCTCTATCCCACCATTCTTTGTAACATCTGTAAAACTGATGAGCTTTTAGTTCATACATTTCTCCAAATCAGTGTTATTAAGGTGAAACAGCATAGGTCAAAGTACAAATCCTTGAGACACTCAGTGGAGGCCTCCTTCAGAGTTGTCATTAAACCTTAAATGACTACTTTTTTGGATCCTACCATTCAATCAGTTCTGACTCTAATTCTATTATCGTGTAGCCCCCACCTCTCCAATTTTTTACAAGAATACTACTTTATCAAGTGCTTTATTAAAATCTAGGCAAACTATATCTACAGAATTTCCTTCATTTATTAATTTAGTAACAGTTGAAAAAGAAAGAAAGTCTTGATGGGACTTATTCTTGATGAAGTCATGGAAACCCGATGTAATCAGTTCTTTTCTTTTTTTTAGCCCTCTCCTTAAGGATTTGCTCTAGAATTTCCCCAGGAATCAAAGTCAAGTTTAGCAGGCTATAACATGCAGAATCTCTTCTCTTCCCTTTTATGAAACTCAAGCCAATATTTGCCCTTCTCCTGTCCTACAGTATCCCTCACAACCTTCACAAGCTTTCAAATACCACTGGCAATGAGTTAGCAATTACATTCACCAATTCTTTCAGTATCCAAGGTATAGTTCAATGGGGCCAGATGACTTCAATCCATCAAGGGCAACCAAGTGCTCTCTTACAATCTCCTATTTATCTTTGATGCTGACTCCCTGTTAGACAGTTTCCATGAAAAGGTCATTTTCTCTGAGAAAAAAAGAAACAAAATAGAAATTGAACAGCTCTACTTTCTCTCTAGTAGCAGTTTTCATAGTCCCATCCACCTTAAGCAGAAGTTCTATCTCCTCTTTGGTTCTCTTTGGGAGAAAGAAAGGAAGGAGGAAAAGAGAGAAAGGGAGGAAAAAAGAGAGAAAGAAGGAAAAAAACAGAAATGGAAACAGGAGGGGGAGGGAGGGAGGGAGGGAGGGAGGAAGGAAGGAAAGAAGGAAGGAAGGAAGGAAGGAAGGAAGGAAGGAAGGAAGGAAGGAAGGAAGGAAGGAAGGAAGGAAGGAAGGAAGGAAGGAAGGAAGGAGGAAGGGAGGGAGGGAGGGAGGAAAAGAGGGAGAGAGGAAGAAGGAAAGAAAGAAGGGAGGGAGGGAGGGAGGGAAGAAAGGAGAAAGGAAAGAAGGAAGGAAGGAAGGCAGGAAGGCAGAAAGGCAGGAAGGCAGAAAGGCAGGAAGGCAGGAAGGAAGGAGGGAGGGAGGGAGGGAGGGAGGGATTGTTGTGGGGAGCTTGAGGTGAACCCCTGGAGTTTGGGAAGGGTACCTTTTGCAAGAATGCAAGACTCAGAAACTTAGCTTAAAAATAAAAAGGAAATTTATTAATTTTGAAGGTAATGTTGAATCTGGCCAGTAGGACAGCATAGGTAGAAGCCTGCCTCCTAGGTGGAACAGCGTGTCTGGAAAGTTGTCCCCCCAGAGGACATCAATTCTGGGGGTTTTATACTCTTTACAACAGTGAAGACATGATTCTAGAGTGGTAAGCACTGAAGCAAGGGGTGAGGGGAGGTTTGCCTGAAGGCATGGGGGGCCCTCGTAGTTTGGAGGATTGATGGATGTCTGAAATACAATTTGATGTTATCAAGGTATAACCTGGAGATATATCTCTGTCCATCTCAAGTCTAAAGGACTATCCAAGGAGGATAATCCTCTCTAGGTCTGAGAGTTATCAGATGTTTGGAGTTAAGAGTCACAAGGATAGAAGGGAGCAAAGGAATTTCCCTGCTTATAGTTTGTCTGAAACACTTCTATGGTGTTGGGGATACAGTTGGGGATACAAGGAGGAAGGGAGGGAGGAAGGAGCCCTTAGGCCTGTTCCTCAGACACTGCAGAGCTTCCATCTCCCAACTCTAAGCATGTTCCCTGACTGCCCCATGCCTGGAAGAAGCTTTTCCCAATCCTCTTTAATCTTAATGCCTTCCCTGCCTTAATGCCACCCCCAATTTGTCTCATAAACATCTCATTTGTTTTGTTTTGTTTTTTCCTATTATCTTCCCCCATTTGATTGGGAGTTCACTGCAGGCAGGGATTGTTTTGTCTTTCTATCCCCAGCATTTAACACGCTGCCTGGAACACAGTAGGTGCCTAATTCCTGTTAGTTGGCTGCCTAGGACAATTCGAAATGGCAGCTCGAGGCTGAATCTGCAAAGATTTGCTCAGTTTTTCTCCAGTTTTCATGGATGCTGTGTGGGCTCTGGAGTGGCATGAACCATGACTCCAGACTAACCCAGACATCTGTGTTTTATGGCATGTGAACACGCCCTACTCATCACAATAGCTCTTCAAAGAGAGCTCCCTGTACTGAAAGGGTTTCAGCCACAGCTGTAACTTGGAATTCTAGCAAGAAAGCCACGCTCATCTGGGGAGAGGAGGAGGTAGACCATCTGCACAAGTTGAGGGCAGTGTCTGCTTCCCAGAATTTCTGCTTCTGCCTCTGACAGGGAGCCATGACTCCTTCCTTCCCCACACCTCTTAAGGGCAGCAGCAAAGGACTGAAAGAGGGAGCAGGGACCAGTAAAGCAGTAAGACAGTAGAGATCCATAAGGCAAATGGTGGACCACTGGAGGGAAAGACCATACCCCAGTTATCTCCCATGCCACGTGCCCTAGGGAAAAACACCAGTTGTTTGCTTTAGTTATAGCTTTGTCACTATACTATTCCTCCCAGCCTCGGACAGCCTCTCCCCATACACATAGTCTGCCCATTCTTGTTACATGCTCCTCTCACCACCAGATCTGGCTAAATGATGCTGAGTAGATCAGATTCCTAACCACTGACCAGCTCCAGTGCTGTGAGCCTCCCCAGAGCACCTTAGACACACTCTCTCTGTCTCTGTCTCTCTATCACTATTCTCTCTCCACCTATCCCACCCAGGCCGAAAGCATAGTGGCTACTCATAGTCCAACCTCACTGCTGATTGGCTCAGAAGCTTTAATTTGCTTCATTTCTGACCTTAGCTAATTTACCTCCTCTTTAGGCAGCCTAGTAGCTCCTCCTCCCCTATCCCCATTGTCAGAAGTCCATCATATTGATGCCAGATGGTGAAGATACCTGATTGGCTCAGTCTTCTGTGATTCAGAATGCCCCAACCCAAGTGATCAACCAGCCTCCACCTCCCCAGACACAGGAACTACAGGCATGGGTCTCTGTGATTCACAGAACCAAGGACACTCTTACATGCCTCTTCTACCTCCAGGCTCTACAGAGCCCTCATTCTACTGGGTTCTATTCTCTGCCTCCCATTGAGATCTCCAGGTCCCAAGACTATGGTCTTCTAATTGGTAAGGATTCAATAAATCAAACCAGCCCCAGATACACCATGTTACACTCCAGCCATCTTCCTGCCCAGACCCACATGCTCCTCCCTCTCTACAGCAGCCCCTCATAATAATCAAATCAACACTACCATGCCTCGAAAGAAATTAATTAATTTCATAGATTTAGAGCATGAAGAGATCTCAGGAATCATCGATTCCAATCCCCTCATTTTATAAAGGAGGCATTGGAGGCCAGATTAAGTGACTTGCCCTTGATCTATCATACCAGGGCCAAGTAGCAGAAGTAAGTAGTATCTAGAACCTAGTAGATGGTTACATTGAACTTGGTTCTAGACTGCTTGCTATAAGAGAAAGATACCTGAAGGACTTTGGTCAAGTCATTTAACCCTAAGATTAAATGACTTATTCATTTGGACTAGCTAAGACCTAATGAGTACTCCTTGGTTTTCTGACTTCTGGCATCCATCCCAATTCTTCCATTATTGTTGCATTTGCATTTTGACTGCCCTGCTCCTATCATCTTTGGTCTCTTGGTTTTTCTCAGCCCTAGAAAATGAGAATTAGAACAATAGCAACATTTATATGGTGATTTATAGTTTTCCATGCATTATCTTGTTTGTTGCTCCCAACAGCCCTATGAGTTAGGTGCTACTACTATCCCCATATGAGAGTTGAGGAAACTGAGACTGAGATGCTATTTGCTCAATCCAATAGCTAGTAATTGTTGCCAAGAGAATTCAGATCCAGATCTTTCTTGACTCCAAGCCATCAAGCTTTCCATTACTCTAGAATTTTAGGAAAGATATTAGCAAATCGGGATATCTCTGCTTGATCTCAGTGGAGAACAACCAAGATGTTCTCTCCTAAAACCTAGAGGCTAGACAGTGACTTGCTGAAGATGCTAAAGAAGAGTTTTTTGTTCAGGTGCATGTTGGGACTAGATGGCCTTGAGGGTTCCTCCCCACTCTTGGATTTGGTGATTCTATTTTCATCATCCTCCCATTGACACTGAAAACCCCTTACAATCTGGCTCTGGTCTGTATTTCCAGAGTGAATTCACATTACTCCTCCTCATAAAATCTACATTCTAGTCACACTGGCCTGCTTGCTACTTTTTTATATATAACATTCCACTCTTCCCTCATCTCCTCCATATCTTTGCACAATCTGTACGACACACCCAGAACTCTTACCTACCTGCTTCTAGGCAGCTAGGTGACATGGTAGAAGGAGCACTGGGCTTGCAGTAAGGACTTGCAGTAAGTAACTTGCAATTGCTCTGCTTGCTTCAATTCCCTCAACTATAAAATAGGCATGATTATAGCACTTACATCCCCAGGTTGTTGTAAGGACCAAATGAAATAATATTTGGAAAGTCCTGTGCCTGATACATTGTAGGCAATTAATGCTTGTCCTTTCCATTTCCCTTCCCTCCTTACTTTCCCCTCTTGGAATCCCTGTTGTTGTTCAATAATTTCTAACCCTTCATGAACCTATTTGGGGTTTTTTTGGGAAAAGATACTGGAGTAGTTTGCCATTTCCTCTCCAGTCATTTTATAGATGAAGAAACTGAGGCAAATAGGGTAAAATGACTTGTTCAGGGTCACATAGCTAGTAAGTATCTGAGAGCAGATTTGAACTCACAAAGTCTTCCTCACTCCAGACCTGGAATTCTATCCACCATTCTGCCAAACTGCCCCAACTTTGGAATTCCTATCAAATTTCAATTCAAGTGTTACCTCCTACACAACCTCTTTACTAATCTTTTCTGGCTGGAAGTATTCTCACTCCTGAAATTTCTTTGCAAATATACTGTATTTGCCAGTCAATTGACAAACATTTATTAGGCACATACTGAGATTTTATGCTAGGCACTGTGCTAAGTACTGGAGATATAAAGAAGGTCAAAAGAGAGCCCCTGCTCTCAAGAAACTCCCAGTCCAATGGGCAGAGCCAATGAGCAAACCATATGCACAAACAAGCTATACAGGGGATAAGTAGGAAACAACAAGTAGACAGAAGATACTAGAGTCAGGAGTGATTGGGAAAAGCTTTCTATACAACAGAGTCTTAGCTGGGACTTGTCTGTTCATATGTTGTTTCTAGAAAGAGAGCATAAGCTTTTTAGAATGTTGTTGTCTTTGGATCCCTAGTGCCTAAAAGAGTGCCTGGCACATAGTAGGTGCTCAATAATTGTTTATTGAATTATTACTAAAGCACATTGAATAAAAAATAACAGACACACCAATATGGTAATTAACACACATTTTACTCAGAGAAACAAGCTTCTGTGTATTCAATGCATGTATGACTGGTATTTTCCACTAATTTTCTTTTTTTTCTTTTGCTTGATTAGAATAGTTTCTTATCAACTCTGAGTTTCAGTTTTCTCATCACCAAAATATAAGGTTGTATTAGATAATCTCAAAGATGTTTTCTAGTGCTAAATCAGATGATCCTGTGCCCCACTGCCTCTCTTACCTGCAATTTGTACTTGTTATATTGCCCTTTGGGAGCTGACCATTAACTCATTTCCACAATTATCTTAGGAAGATTTGACAATATTTGTATCACAGATCCAAACCCTTTTCAGCTTTTGTCCCCATCCCAAAAGCATTTTATATAGTTAAGCTCCATTCTAAACAAAATTTTTAAAATATCTCTAGATTGTCAGTATGCCATTATTTCAGAATAGACAGGGAAAAGGGTAGCCACATCCTCTGTTATGGTAGAAAGAGCGCTGATTCTTCAGTCAGAGAACCTGTATTTAAAGTCTTGGACACTCGTATTTTCTACTCATGAGACCTTGACCAAGTCCCTTGACATACATAGGCCTCATTTTCCTTATTTGTATAATAAGGGGGATGGGGTTGGACTAAAAGGTGGCTGGATGGAGCAGCTGATAAAGTGTTGAGGCTAAAGTCAGTCTTCACTCATCTTTGTAAATTCAAATCTGGCCTCAGATACTTTCTAGCTGTGTGAACCTGGGCAAGATACTTAACTCTATTTGCCTCAGTTTCCTCATCTCTAAAATGAGCTGGAGAAGGAAATGGCAAATCATTCCACTAACTTCGCCAAGAAATTATATCATAAAGAATTGGACATGTCCAAAACAATTGAATGACAAGAGGACCAAATAACCTCTGAGGCCCCTCCTAGCTCTAAATTGATGATCTTATGATCTTAAAAATGAGGAATGGATGTAGAAAACACGGTGTTCCTTTTAGTGGACAGCTGGTACTAGCGAGTCTGGGAAATAAAATGCATTATTTATATCACAGAAACAGTGACCTGGAGAAACTTCTGGTGCTCTAGACCGATCTTATCAATCAGTCCAAGACATAGCCTTGTCAGACAGAATGACTAAGGATTAAAGCAACTAATACCCACAGAACCAGAGCAAACATATCATTCATTGATTGCTGGGCAATTTGAGGCTGATATAAGAAAGGCTGGCTCTTTGGTTGAGGTGCCATGTCTATAAAGGTAAGTTTGTACCACTTATCTCTCCACGGGGATGGTGGCTTACTAATATTGCCTAATGACAAGGGATATTGCCAGATATTAAATGCAGTAGAGGCATTCAGCTTCAGTCATCCAAAGTAACATTTGGCAATTAAGAGGCCTTAAAAGAAAACTGAAAGAGAGAAAGCTAGGTGGTTCAGTGGATAGAGAGTCAGGTCTGGCTAAAGATGTCAGGCCCTGGGTTCAAATAAGCTCACACATTTCCTAGCTGTGTGACCCTGGACAAGTCACCAAACCTCCTTTACCATTCTTCTGCCTTAGAACAAATACATACTTTTGATTCTAAGATAGAAGATAAAAGTTTTTTGCGAAGAGGGAATGAAACAGGGACTACTAGGAGAATCAGCTGATAGAGAACCACACCTAGAGACAGGAGGTCCTGGATTCAAATTTGGCCTCAGATACTTCCTAGCTGTGTGCCCCTGGGCACCCCAATTGAATAGCCCTTACCACTCATTTGCCTTGGGACCAATACATTTTTATTGATTCTAAGATGATAGATAAGGGTTTAAAATTTATTTATTTATTTTTATTCAAAGATATTTTTTTCCCAATTACATGTAATAACAATTTTCAGTTTATACTATAAGATCCAAATTATGTCTCCCCCTCCCTTCCCTCCCCACCTCAGAGATGGTAAGCAATTTGATATGGGTCATACCTGTATTATCATGGAAAATATGCTTCCAAATTGGTCATTGTTGTAAAAAGCAAACTCATAGAAAACCAATCCCTCAAAATAAATAAATAAATTAGTAAATAAACTAACATGGAAAATAGTATACTTTGATTTGCATCCAACTCCAACAGTTCCTTCTCTGGAGGTGAAAGCATTCTTTGTTGTAAGTCCTTCAGAATTGTCCCAGATCCTGGTATTACTGAAAGTAGCTAATTCTTTCACAGTTGATTATTGTCCAGTATTGATGTTACTTTGTACATTGTTCTCCTGGTTCTGCTCATTTCACTCTACATCAGTTGCCGCAGATCTTTCCAGTTCTTTCTGAAATCATCTTGTTTATCATTTCTTATAGCACAATAGTATTCCATCATCAACATATATCATAATTTGTTCAGTAATTTCCCAATTGATGGACAATCCTTCCATTTCCAATTCTTTGTCACCACAAAAAGAGCTGCTATAAATATTTTTTGTACAAATAGGTCTTTTCCCCTTTTATATGATCTCTTTGGAATTGTAAAAATAATAAAGCAATGGATTGATTATGGGTTATAAACTAATTTAGATACTCTTCTTGCTGTACTAACAAAGTATCTTTAGTTTATATCAGTGAAGTGAAGCTCATAAGTGAACTTCTCTTCAGGGGTAGGTGCAAGGACACTAAGAAGACTATATAAAATAAAATATTTATTGAAATATATAAGGATAAAAAAGGATTTCTAACTCTAGGAAATTTTAACTCCACTCAAATAAAACTCCCTGGTTCCACAAGGAACTGCTTCTCCTGTTTCCACAGGCTATACTGATCCTTCCTGATCTGACCAACACAAATTTTTACTATTCTAAACAAATTAACACTATTATCCTTATAATTCTTAACTTTGTCTCCAAGTTACGAAAATAACAAAGGCTAGCTGTCTGAGCCTCAGCAAGAATGAAGTTAGGACTCTGCGCCTTAACAGACTCAGAGTCCAAACCAAAGACTAAGTCTTTCTTTGGTCTTCTCAGAATTAAAACAATCTATAAAAACAGCGATAGATAGTCAATAGTGTTTCCCAAGTTGGAAAAAGAAAACACTTAGCTTCTTCAGGTCTTCCCTTCTTTCCTTCTACCTCAGACAGGAGAGAGAGAGAGAAAGAGAAAGAGAGAGAGAGAGAGAGAGAGAGAGAGAGAGAGAGAGAGAGAGAGAGAGAGAGAGAGAGAGAAGATGTAATCTCCTCCAAGCCCTCAGAGAGTCAGTGACTCTGCCAACTGACAGAGACCAACCACCACACACAGAGAACAATTGTCACAGAAAAACTGTTAAATTCAAAACTGACACTCTGTCTCTGCTCAGTTTGAAACTCCAATTTTTTCTCAAGCTAGCTTCTCTACTTCTTACTCTACTTCTTATCTCTAAACTAATATAACAAGATTTAATTTCTAATACCATCCTTACAGGATACATACTCAATAGAGCTATTACAGGATCAAAGGGTATGCAAATTTTATGGCCCTTTGGGCATTGTTCCAAATTGCCCTCCAGCAGGTTAGATTAGTTCACAACTCCACCAACAATGCATTAGTATCCCAATTTTGCCACATTCCCTCCAATATTTATCACTTTCCTTTATTGTCATATTGGCCAATCTCATAGCTGTGAAGTGGTACCTCAGCATTGTTTTAATTGGCATTTCTCTAATCAAGAGTGATTTAGAACATTTTTTCATATGATTATTGATAGCTTTGATTTCTTCAAGTAAAAATTGCTTGTTCATATCCTTTGACCATTTGTCAATTGGGATTCTTATAAATTATAAATTAAATTATAAATTTGACTTAGTTCTCTATAGATTTGAGAAATTAAACCTTTATTAGAGAACCTGTTATAAAATTTCCCCCCTAGTTTGTATCCCATCTAATCTTGGTTACATTGGTTTTATTTGTACAAATGATTAAAAAAAATTTTTAATAAAACCAATATGAAACATCAGGATGCAGACAATAAATGCCAAAGAACTTTGGCAAAGAGAATGATAAACAATGGAGTAGAATCATCAGGAAGTCTTCAAAAAGCAGCCTGGATTTAAGGTAGGTCTTGAAAGGCTTGTAGGATTTGGCTAGGCAGAAAAAAGAGAAAAAACCTCCTAAGAACAGAAGAAAAGCAAGAGATAGTCCACAGGACAGTGAGCAGAGAGCAGGCTCACAGTTGAAGGAGATCAGGCTTAGGAAGCCTGCACAGCTGCACTTGGGGTGAGGCATGTTAGGTAACTCTGAGAGGGCCACATGGTTGAGTATGAGGGAGGGAGATTCCTGACTGTTCCCTGACAGTGATTATAGAAGACCAGGCAATGGCAGCTAAGTGTTTGCAGGTTGGGACTCAGTAATGTTTGAGAATGTGGCAGCATATCTTACCCACAAGGACTGTAGCCTTCTGCTCAAAGGCAGTTCTGTGGGGATATGATGCTAGAGAAATATGGGGATGTAACTTTACTAGGACTCTAAACCTGAGGTGACCTTCTTACTGAAGCAAAAGGAAGAATGTGGGTCCTAAACCTTTGGGGAACTCAGAGAAAAGAGACCCTAAAAGGATTAGAGATGGGAAACAGAAACAACATGGTAGGAAGACAGCCAATTTTGTTTTGATTCAAAAGCAAGAAATTGATGAAGAAGTGAACTCACAGGGAATGAATTGGAAAAATTCACAGGAGATATTCTCCAATTTGGAGAAGCCCATGAACATGAGAAGAGAATATTGAGACGTCAAGGAAATACTATAGGAGAGAAACAGGAAACTCCTTTTCCAGAAGATAGATTTCAGACCAGTGACAGTGATTTACAGAAAATTCCACTAGAGAAGAAAGGCTGGAGATAGAATAAATTCCAGAGAAGCTTCAGGTCAAGCTCAATACCAATTAGATAGCTGAATATTTCCCAAGAAGAAATCTCATCAAATAGATGGAGCAAATGCTTCAGACAGGATTAAGAAATAAGTAAGAATCAGATCATCAGTTTAGGACAGAAACCTTTCAAATATATTGAACATGAGAAAACCTTCAGGCGAGCTCTGCACTTGTACATTAGAGAATTCACACTGAATAGAAACCATATGGATATAAAGACTATGGGAAAACTGAGTTATAGCTCAGATCTTACTGAACATCAAACAGTTTTATTGGAGAAAAAACCTATGTATGTACAATGAATGTGGAAATCTTTCCATCTTAGCTCAAGCTTTATTAGACATTTTTAAAAATCAAATTCATAGAAAAACCTTATACATGTGGTGAATGTGGGAAAGCTTGAATTCATAGTGAGCCAATATTTCACATCTTATGCAACAGCAGAGAATTTATACCAGGGGGAAATCTATGAATGTAGTGGCTGTGGGGAAAATTTCAGACAGAATTCACATCTTATTGAACACTAGAGAATTCACGCTGGGAAAGGATATAATATATTGGGGGAAAGTTTCATTTGATTTCCTGAGTTTATTCAATGTCAGAGAATTCATAGTAAGGAGAAACCCAATGAATGTAATGAATGTTGGAAAGTCTTCAGTCTTAGATCTGTCTTTTAAACATTGAAGAATTAATGTAGGAAAAAATCATTTTGGGGTCACACTTAACCTAGGCTAGCCCAGTGATTTAAGATTAGGAATTTTAAATACATGGGAAAACTTGTAGACCATAAAAATATTATAAAAATACATCTTGACTGTCTTTGTTGTTGTTTGGTCTGCAACAATCATTTGCATTTGTTTCCCACCAGAAATCTGGACTCCACTCTGGATCCCCTGGCTCTTGGGGTTGAGTTTTGGCCTAATCTTGCTAAGGCCCAGGCTTCAAAGTCACTTCCTAGTCATCTCTCCACCAAGCTACTGGGTGCATAACCCCTCATTTTTCTAGCACCCCTTTTGTGCATTATCCTCCCTGATTAGATTGTAAGCTCTTTATTCCATTTTCTTTATAAGCAACCATCCTGGGTCCAATACCAAAAAAGAAATGGACAATTGGGACTAGATAATTCTGTTTGACTTCAAACCAATGGAAATGTTTCTTTCTCTCCCAAGGGTCCTCATCCAAAGTGGGTGCCAATAAAGCCATAGGAGGAAGGAAAAGCCAAGGGATGACAGGATTTGTCCAGAAAGGATGGGGCGGAGAGATAGTGATAGAGAGAAACTACTCCATACCCCATGTCTTCTCTATCCTATTTAAGAATATGTTCTATTTTGTAAACAATAAACCCCTTTTCCCCACCAATTTTCTATGAAAGGTAAAAGAATAGAATAAAATTACATTTTACTGATTTTCAGACCAAAAATAAAATGTAAGCACTTTGAGGTCAGGGATGGCCTTATTTATTGTTTATCTATCTATCTATCTACCTATCTATCTTCTATCTGTCTATCTATCTATCTTTCTATCTTTCTCTCTGATAATGACTATACTATGGGAGGACCTTGAAAGGCAATCCAAAAAGTTCATCTTGACGAGAACAAAAGGCCACTAAAGCTTCTGTGGTTTGGAGGGGATAGAGGAATAGGAAGGCAATAATAAAGAATTGTTTAGGGAAGGTTAATCTTGCATCTTCTTCTAGGAAGGAACATGAGTCAGAGGGTTAGGTGCATTAGGTAGAAAGCAGTCCAAGAATATGGAGCCCAGGAAAATTGTGAATAGGATATTGGAAGTCAGTGTTTGTTGTTTGTTTAAGATGGGGGAGGTATGTGCTATAAAGGTTTAAGCTTAAATAAGACTGAAGCAAAAAATGTAAACTCTATGAATTTAAGCCTGTGAGCACTGCTTGTCTCCTACCCATTCATCCAGGACTCAGGGCAGTAGGGACTGCCACTATGGGCCTGTTTTGTAAAATGAGCGTTGCACTCATCCGTGAACCTTTATACAGATTAAAATTCGTGTGTGGAATTCATTCTCTCCTCAAAGCTACCTAGCTTCCAGACTAGCTGCTGTTTCTCTTCTTACATGATCTTTCCTGAGTCCTCTTTTCTCCTTCTACAAATTATCTCTTTTATAACATTCATTTTTTTAATGTTGAGTTCCAAATTCTCTCCCTTCCTCCCTCTCTCCAACCCTGCCCCTATCCATTGAGAAGGCAAGCAGTGATACCCATTATACATCCACAAATTATCTCCTACAGACATCTGTTTACATGTTCCACTCCTCCTGCCTCTCCCAATAACATGTCAGCTGCTTTGGGACAGAAATAGTTTTTCATTTGTCTTTGTAGCCTTCCAACACCTGGCACTTTGCCTTATAAACAATAGGTGCAGAATGGAATAGCTGGCAGGCAAAGTAAATAGAGCACAAGCCTTAGAGTCAGGGAGATTTGAGTGTGAATGCTGCCTCAGATACTAATTAGTTGTTAAAAGACACTTAAGTCTTTATTTTAAAGGCTTGTACATCCTCCCCTCAGCTTGGACTAATGCCCAATCGGGTCTGCCCACCTCCTAATGACTAAGCAACCCTTGCCAAGTTGTGGGCCCCTACACTGAGAAATAAGAATGAAGATCTTAGGTGCAGGTAGATGGCAGTAGATTGAAAGCTGGGCTTGGAAATGGTATGTCCTGGGTTCAAATTTGACCTTGAATTCATCCTAACTGTGTGACCCTGGGCAAGTCACTTAATCCCCATTGCCTAGCCCATTGCACTGTTCTGCCTTGGAACCAATACTTAGTATAGATTCTAAGATGTAAGGTAAGGGTTTAAAAAAGATAATGAAGATTTTAGGTTTATAAATAAGTCAAGATGTTAATGCTATCAACAAAATTAGATCTGGAAACTTGGGTGACCAAGAACCAGGATGACTGAATCACGTAAAAGCAAACTGGGCACATGAACAAGACAGAATCTGGAGGAGTTACTGGAACAATCCCATGCTCCATCCTTGGTCTGGAGCTGCTCTTCATTGGGGACACCTTCTGAAGCAGGTATCACTTTTTTTTGCGCTTAGCACGGTGCTGGCATGTAGAAGGTGTTTAATAAATGCTAGTTGGCTAGCCAGCTGGCTTTTTTGAAGCAGTAGAACCTGGAGAGTCATGGCTGGAGCTAGTCCAGAGAGAAATTTGCATCCAGGAGGAAATAAACAGAAACCATGTTCCAAATAAATGTATCATGATGGGTATTTTAGGGTTCAGGCAAACAAGGAGGGAAATGATAGGGGAAAAGGTGTTGTGATGGAAGATCAGTGACCTTGAAGTCAGAGCTCTAGCCATTTACTTGTTGTGTGATTCCAGGCAAGTCATTCATTCAATCTCTCGGTGCCTCCATTTCCTCATCTGTAAAGTGGAAATAATCTAGAGCTGCCTATCTCACAGACTGTTGAGATGAAAGTCTTTGTAAGCTTTGAAGAGCTATAGAAATTGGAATTGTTTAATAAGTTCAAGGAGGGCATCTGAGTTCAACATAGTTAAGTCCATTCTAGGGGTAAAATAGGGTTAAAACCACTGAGCCACAGATAGGAGAGACTAGCGACTGTGACCCTGTCATATTTTTTTTGCTGGGTTTGTGCGGAGATTAAGGGAGGGGAAAGGAGAGAAGTAGATGAAGTAAGACTAGGAAAATATAGGTTCCTTCAGTCACCTTTGTGGCCATTGGAACAAATTGTTCTCAACTGCCTATTCCGCTGGGGGAAGTATTCACATGCTCCCTAAGTCACAGATGGGTTTGAAGTGTGCTACCTCCCTCAACCTGGTTTAGCTTGTCTGCCAAGAAGGTTTTACTGGGATGTGGCTACTGTATGTGCTCCAGCTTCTTGGAGCCACAGGTGGGAGTTGGGTGAAAGGGAGACCCCAAAGGTGGATGAGCAGCCCAGCTCTCTCACCTAGTCCTCCCTGCACACTCCATACACCCCAACAAAGACTGATTGGGAGAGATAGGAGAGACAAAGGGGGATGGGAGAATGACAGAGAAATAGAGAGGGAGACAGATAGAGCTAGACAGAGACAGAGACAGAGACAGAGATGGAATACATTTCTCAAAAAATGTTAGCTTAGCTTAGCTGTGTGACCCTGGGCAAGTCACTTAAGCCCAAATGCCTAGCCCTTACTGTCCTTCTGCCTTTGAATCAATACTTAGGATTGATTCCAAGATGGAAGATAGGTTTTGTTTTGTTTTTTTTTTAATCAACAAGTGTATTATATTCCAGACAAGGTGCTAAGAACTGGATATACAAAGAAAGGTCAAAACAGTCTTTTCCTTCAAGGAATTTACATCCTATTGGGGAAGATCACATAGAAATAACTATGTACATACAGGATACAGACAGAGTAAAGGGAAGGCAATCCAAGAGAAAGCCCTCCTTTTCCTTTAAGTCCCAGTTCAGGTGCTATCTCCTCCTTGGGATGGATTTTCAATGATGTCTCCTTGCTGAAAGTGATATCTTCCTCCATACATATCCTTAGAATCCTCTGTTTGGACTCCTCCCTTGCCCTCATCACAGTTTACCTTATCCATTCAGGTACATATGCTTTCTAGAACCTATTCCCCCACCAGACTGTAAGCTACTTGAAGATAGACATGGCATCATTTTTCATCTTTTCCTTCCCAATGCCAAGCATGGCATCATGCATGTAAGAGGTGATTTTAAAATGTTTGCTGGTTTGAATTAAGTGGAAAAAACTGCAGGAGCCCTAACCTGATTTCTTACCAATTAGAAAATGGAAAAGGTCTCTAGGAGAAGACACATTAACTCAAGCTCTAGACCATGGGAGACAGGAAGAAAATCCAGACACTAAATTCAGTTAGTAGATTTAATGCCAGGAAGAAAAGCCAAATAAAATTGGCATTTGGATGATGGAAGATCAGATTCTAAACAAAAAAAAATTTATAATGTTCTAAGAGAAGCCATCTGAAAGACTTCTGAATTAACATTCATCCATCATTGACCATGTCAGTCTTGAAACAAAGAAAGATATGTTCTTCCTCCCAAAGACCTAGGTGCTAATTGGTCTCACTGAGGACAGAAGTAGACAGTGCCTATCTCCCTGGATCTTCCCCTCCAGTGGAAAGGGAAGAAACCAAAACACATTGGCATCTGGTCAATTTTAGCCTCTTGGTATCTTCCAGCAGACCCAGGGATAAATCTTCAGTCTAAGCCCTGGAGAGAAGGAAGTCTTTATGATTCTCCAGACTCTGATATCTCATCAGAACTCTAATTCAGTTTCCATTTTGCTGTGGAGATTTTGAAAGATGGTTTCTCTATTCCAAACAAGTCTGCATGGAAACAGAGCTCCAGGAGTAATGGTTTAATTTCCTCATCTTTAAAAAAAAATTCTGGTCAAGCCACTGGCAGCTTTTTCTCCAAAAGCACAGCTAATTATAACTGACATTTAAATGGGGCTTTAAAGTGTACAAAATGTTTGATGTACAGTATTTCATTTGAGTCTCAGCAATTCAGTAAGGTAAGTACTATCCATGTTATAATCTCCATTTTATAGAGGAAAAAACTGAGGTTCAGTGACTTACTCATGGTCATATAACTAATAAATATCAGAGCTCAGACTTGAATTCACACCTTCCTGGTTTCAGAGTCAACATAGCATAACTACCATGGTGTGCTGGTATCATTTCCTTCCTCTCCTTTCCTGCTTCCTCAGTGCAAATTCAGGATTCTTTGGACTCTACTATGACACAGCACCGAACTCCGTCTCTACCCCATACCACTCCCACTTCTCTCGGCTACTTGAAATTCTATTAACAGAAAACGAGGCTTTTCATTCTACAATAAGTGGGCAAGTTTAATGGCAAATATTGCTGGGAGAGGTAAAAATACAGGGCTCTAGTGGTAAAGACACTGGATTTCAAGTAAGATGTCCTAGATTCAGTACCTGGCTCTACTATTTACTTTTTTGTCACAATGGGTAAATAACTTCACCACTCTAGGCCTCAGGTCTTCATCTGTCAAACAGGGAGGATGGACTCAACATCCCTTTTTGTTCCAAGCCACTAATTCTATGATCCTGGCCCATTCACTTCCATTGATGACTTAGTGTCTGTCTGATCTTTTCCTTAGGAAAATGTTAATAAGTGGAGAAAGAGAATGATGAAAGAGAAGAGTTGGACAATGTAGAGAACATAAAATAGGGCTTTAATGAGGGTCCCCAACATCACCTGTTTCATAACTTTACAGCAATATGGATCAGAAAAATCCATTTTCTCTCATTACCACTATATTTATTCATATCCTCTTCATTCAGGACAAGGAACAGGGTTATAGATTCTGATGGTTACAACAATACATGTGCCCCCAAATATATATATACCAGTTGAGGTATGGGAATAGCCAAACCAGAACCCCCTCGATAGCTATGCCTCTAGTAGAGGACAAATTGACTAGGTCCATGCCCCCAGGAACAGAGTGCATCATAAAATTTATAGGGATCTTCAACAAAGTCTAAAAATGAAGCCAGAGCCCAGCCTCTCATGCTGTAGTTTTTAGACCCAACTTAAACTGACCAGGGGACCAAATTCTTGATCTGCTCAAACAGAGCCACCTTCCATGGAGCTAGACATACTCTCTGGATCTTTTCTGAGAGACCTTTGCTTGATTAAGGACTGGTATTTTGGGATGACACTGCAGTTCCTCATTCTATAATTAGGGGGACTGGAAGTAGAAAATGATTAGTAACTGAGTCAGGTTCCATTCGTCCTTTGGGATACCTGCAAGGACACCTCTCCCTTAAACTGATTCAGTAAGATGGGCAATAAGAAAGACTTCTTTCCCACCATCCCAGCAGCAGTGGAAGTTTCAACTCAAGCACATCACAGTAGAAACATGTGCTTGCCTAAATAAGCCTAGGACTAGATTACCTCTTCTAATTTGCTTGTTGCTTTTTTTAAGTAGGTTTTTATTGATATATGTTTTGTTGATATATGTTATGGACATTTGTTTTTTACATCACCAACATTTCTCCTATTGTCTCCTTCCCTCCTCTCAGAGAGCCATCCCTATCTGGAACATAGCAAAGTATCTTTTCTTTTTCTAAAACTCTTGCCTTCCATCTTAGAATCAGGCCCCCAGTATGGCAGCCTGCTGTCCAAGGATGCTCTTAAGCCAAGTTTTGATTCCAAGGTAGAAGAGTGGTAAAAATTTAGGCAATGGGAGGTAAGAGACTTCCCCAGAGTCACATAGCTAGGAAGTGCCTGAGGCCAAATTTTAATCCAGAACTTCCTGTCTCTAAACCTGGGGCTCTCTATTTACTGAATCACCTGGTTGTCCCTCAAAAAACACATTTTTGAAAGTAATAAAGAAGGCAAAATTTATTAAAAAGATCTGAAAATATATGCAGTGCTCCACAATGGTAGACCCCCTACTCCTGCAAATGGGAGCAGAGGGGGCTCTTCTTGGATCCTGACTTTGGGAACTTGCTTGCTCTTTGTAACTCTGCACTGTTCTCTTTCAAATGTTTTGTGGTTCTTGTCCTTTCTATTTTCATTGCTCTAGTCATTTTGTTTTTCGTTTCTCAGCTCTGCTTTCTTGATTTTGCCTGATTTGTTTTCTTTCCTTGAGTCCAGGTCACTAAACAAAAATTCTAAGAAATAAACATTTCCAGAAGCCCTGATATCCTCATGAACTCACCGAAGTTGGAAGTTCCTGAGTCACTGCCATCTGCCTAGTGACTATTGTAAGTTGTAAAAATTAAAATTAATATACAATAATTTCAATATTATATTTTATGATTGATTAATAATCACCAGAAGTAACAAAACAAAACCACATGCCCATGGCTAATTTACCTGCTCAAACAGCCTGCTCCACCAATATCCTAGCCCAGGAAAGAAAGAGAGCTAGTTACAGAAGACCACCTTATTTATCCCCTGTCTATGGCAGCACATAATGAGGGGAAGTCAGTGGGCTCCTGGGACATGTAGTTCAAAGGCATAAGCTTTCCCATTACACAAACTCCACCAATTCCTTTTTAAACTCTTACCTTCTATCTTGGAATCAATAATAAGTATTAGTTCCAAGGCAAAAGAGCAGTAAGGGCTAGACAGTTGGAGTGAAATGACTTGCCCACAGCTAGGAAGCATCTGAGGCCAGATCTGCCTGGCTCTCGATCCACAGAACCACCTAGCTGACCTTAATTCCACCAGTTTTTGAAGGCCATCACTACCAATAGTATCATCCTGGACTCCATGGGAAGCGATCCAGTTCAGCAGAACAGGAAATTTCCTAATAACCCCATTGCATGACCTAACATTAGAGATCATCTAATCCAACTCCCTAGTCTCACAGTTGTGGCAACTGAGATGGAATAGTAATTTGCCTAAAGTCTCACCGGAAACAAAGCCAAAGAGTCTGCTGACTCTCCCAATCCAGGACTCTTTTAGCAATATCATCCTGCCTCTCATTCATGAGCTTCTTGATGCCATGTAAGGGCCATAGAATCAGGGTGCCACAAAAAAAAATTCACCTTTTAGTGTCAGAAATTATTCTTTCAGGCAAGCAAGGCATGGGGCAGGGAAGATGATGGGTAACAAAATATATTTCTTCCATTACAGTTTCTAAACTTCCAAGAATGAAACATCTTAGACACTTTTGCCTGCCATAGACACAAAAGTCATGGATGACATAACGAGAAGGAGTCCTCTTACCCACAGAGGGCTTTGGAAGCCCAGATGAGGTGGGAGATCCATTTGTTGGTAATTCATAAGAAACAGCCATTAGAAAACAACATCTTTGATCCCATTTTCATTTTTGTAAATTACTTTTTTTCTATGAAAATCCTGCTTGTATGGTATCCTAAAGGAAAATCGTTTAGTAGGGGGAAGTAGGAGAGGACTCTAATTCAGAGAAAGAATGGCCCAAGCAAAAGGGAAAGGTGAAAAGTTTTAGCATACTGTAGAGCAAGAGAAAGAACATGTTACTGAAAAGAAGAAAGAGTATCTAGTCTAACCTCTTTATTTCAGAGAAACTGAGGCCCCAAAAATAAGTATGAACTTGTCCAAGGTCACACGTAATGATCTAATAAAAAATTAAGTCCAATCTCTTGATTCTCATTCCCTTGCTCTTTCCACTACCCAACAGTGCCAGGTCACCAAAGACAACCAGATACCCAGTGGAGAGATCTCTGTGATATCAGGTGGTCAGCCTCAGTTTAGCATTCCATTGATAGAGAAGTCATCACTCAAGAAGCAGTCTATTCCATTTGCCAGAAGCCCTAGTCTAAGACATAGGATGGAAGAATGCAAAAATTTCTAGGTCACTGAACCCAGGTTCAAATGCTAGCTAAACTGTTTTCTGGGTAATCTAGGGGAAATCACCCCCTCCCCGTTTTATAAAGAACGCTAGTCTAGAACTGAGGCTTCACTTTTTGTGTCACAGATCCTTTGGGAGAGTCTGATGAAGCCTACCATCCCCCTCTCAGAATCATGGTTTTAAATCACGAAATAGAGATGATTGCAAAGGAAGTCAATTATATTAAAATACATTTCTAAATATATTTTTATATATAGGGTTTTTTTTCAAGTTCACAGATCCTAGGTAAAGAGCCCCTGGGTTAAGTGATCTTTAATATCCTAATTCTAAATTCTATGACTTTATCAAGTTCTTTCTTACATAAAGTCAGCATCTCCCTACCTATAACATTAACCTATTGATCCTGGTTCCACTCTCTAGGGCCATATGCCTAATCAGCCTTCAGAGAGAGACCAGTTGATAAATGGACCATTCAACACTGTCATGGTAAATAAATAAAGAGAAAAGCAATTACCAGATGGGGGTGATTGGAACTCGAGGGAGCATATGACAAGTCATGCGTATTACCTATTTAATTCACAATTCAAACAGTATTGATTTAGCACCCATTCTGCAAAGTATTATTCTTTTTTGTAAGTCCCTTCAGAATTGTGTAAATATTCTTTTGTAAGGCATGGCATAGAGATGACCCTGATGTCTTGAAGGCTATGATACAAGCTATGGCAGTGGATTTTAAACTTCAGCAGACCAAACCAGAAGAGCACCCATGTATGACAGACTGCTGTCTAAGGATGCCCTTAGGTCAAGAGCAGAAGAGTTACCACCAAGGAACTTCCTAGCTGTGTGACCCTGGACAAGTCACTTAACCCCCATTGGCTAGCCCTTACCTCTCTTCTGCCTTAAAACCAATACACAATATTGATTCTAAGATGGAAGGAAAGGGCTTAAAATTTTTTTAATTACAATTTTAAAAAAAAGAAGAATCACCACCTGATGGGCCACAGGATAATAAGTTTCTTCATCCACAGAAGTTCTCAAACCTATCTACAAAAGACTTTTCCATCTGAGACATGGAAGGGACACCATTAACAGACCCAATCTGGGATCCCTACAGTATAAGCCCAGCCCTGGGCTAGACCCTTTGAGGAAAATAAAAGAGAAATCTGTTTTACATGGCTTAGTTGGTGAGACAAATCATAATAAACATGACTCATTTAAATGATAATGAATCATAATCATTGAATTTTCAAGCTAGAAGGGGCCTTGGAGCACACATCATCCAACCCCCACATTTCAGAGCTAAGAAACCTAAAGTTTGGAAGAGAGAAGTGACTTAAGGTCACGCACCAGTGAAGACAAGGTCTTGATGGCAAACCAGTCAATGGGAAGTGATTTCTGAGAATGGGGGTCCTCCAGTTAAATGCGAAAAGCATCCATTTTCTAACCCAACTATTAGATTACAGCATTCACATCTTTGTGTTGAAACAGAAAAAAACCTCTTCAGAGAAGGAAGATGAAAGGTCAGCAACCACCCTAGGCTCTCAGGATTGAGGGTTTGCCTCTGTGGTCACAGTTCTCTGCTGCTAGGCACTCCGACTTTTCCTGTGGTGTGTTTCCTACTTCATGATTTCAATATAAATAATTTACTGAGGGAAGTCAATTCCCAATTGCTCCTGTTGCCATGGTAACCAGATTACCAACGCCATGCTTCAGTTAAACAGGCAACTTGGAAGAATTGCTGTAAGCAGCCAGAAATAATGACTTGTGCACTCCCTCAGAGATTACAGGTCTGCACACCACTCACTTGGCACTTAGCACATGCTGCCTCATGTGGGAAGCTCTCCTTTCACATGTGTACAAGGTGCAAGTGCTAAGCATCAGGCTGGATATCTTAACAAATATCAGGATTTGGATGTCCAAATAAAGATGGGCCTGTATTGGAAGTAGCACCTTCAGGGGGTTGCCAATTATTCCAGGCACAGTTCTAGAGCTCCTCCTTAGGTATGGTTTTTACAGTCTGTCATCATCATCATCATCATGGTCAGTGAAATCCTTTCAGAGGTGCAGACTTCATTCTCTTGATGGGGAAGGGCTATGAAACCTGATTTTTAGAAACAGCTCAATGTCATTGGGATCATTTTTGGGAAATGAGGTGAGCAGCCAAACTGGCTCTTTTAAGCCCTAAAAGATGACCTGCAAATTATTTATTCTGTACTTGAATGGATCTGCAATCTAGCCAGGGTTAACAATTCCTCCACCAGAGCAGATTGCAGTCCCCACCTCCCCTTATCTTGATATTCCCATTATAATATAAGATCTTTGAGGATAAGAACTGTTTTCTGTTTTGTCTCTGTATCTCTAGCTCTTAGCACAGTGACTAGAAAATAGTAGGTGCATCTCTTCAATAGATTAAATTTAATTCTGACCTATCCTTTCATAAATCTGCCACAGTAGATTAGATAGATAGATAGATAGATAGATAGATAGATAGATGGATGGATGGATGGATGGATAGATGGATAGATGATAGATGGAGGGAATGATAAATAGATGGACAGATGAATAGATAGAAAGAGAGAGAGAGGGATAGATAGATGGACAGATGAATAAACAGACAGATATATGATAGATAGATAGATAGATAGATAGATAGATAGATAGATAGATAGATAGATAGATAGATAGACAGACAGACAGACGGATAGATAGATAGATAGATAGATAGATAGATAGATAGATAGATAGATAGATAGATAGATAGATAGATAGATAGATAGATCCAGTGATCTAGGAACATCCCTCTGGACCTTTTACCTTAAAGGTATACTGGTGAACCACCTGGACTACCAATCTGTCACCCCACACTCTCATTACATGACCAACCCACCTCTTCTTTCCAGTCACACCTGTAACAGATGATATCTTTCACGCACCTCTCAAGCACAAGAAATTGTTGGCAAGACAATTCCAGAGTCGTGAGGATTCTCCTGTGTGGCTTCTAAATTGTCTCTGAAAGCAGTTCCCAAAGAGAACCTTTGAGTTCTTTGAGGAAATGACAATTAGAATAAGTGTGTAAGCATCACAAGAGGATGCTTTTTTTTTGGTAAACCCTGACCTTCCATCTTAAAATCAATATTCTGTATTAGTTCATACATCAGCTAGCAATGGGGGTTAAGTGACTTGCCCAGGGTCACACAGCTAGGAAGTGTCTGAGATCAAATTTTAACCCAGGACATCCTATCTCTAGGCCTGACTCAATCCACTGAGCCACCTGGTTGCTCCTTCATAGTCATTTATTTCAAGCTAGAAGGGCTCTGACAAGCAATTTGGTCTAACTCTCATTTTACAGATGAGAAAAGTGAAGCCCAGTAAGATTAGATGACTTGCCCAATTCAGATGTCCAAATCCTAATTGTTTATTTTCACTGAAGTCCTACTCCAGAGCTTTATCATGGCATGGAGGTGGCTCTATTTTATTGATGAGCTCTAAAAGGCCCCACCAAGATGGAAAGGTTACAAATATGGGACCAGACTATCTGTGGCATATCTGAAGATTAGCCCAGCTAAGTGTAGACTCAGCACTGAGTTGCCACCAACTGTTGCAAGAGTTTGAGTGTCAGGGGGCAGCTGGGTAGCTCAGTAGATTGAGAACCAGGCCTAGAGACAGGAGGTCTTGGGTTCAAATCTGGATAGAGACACTTCCCAGCTTTGTGATCCTGAACAAGGTGCTTAACCCCCATTGCCTAGCCCTTACCACTCTTCTGCCTTGGAACCAATACACAATATTGATTCCAAGATGGAAAGTAAGGGTTTTAAAAAAAAGTTTGAATGATAGCCTAGAATTCTCCAAGAGCTGGTTGGGTCAAAGTTCTACGCTGTTGAAGGAGGAGGTTTCCAACAGTCAGTCTGGAGCTGGAGGTGAAGATGGAAACTGTGGATCTGAGACTCCCCTGGACAAACCATCTATCAAGCAGCCTGCCTGTGAGGATCAACTAGAAGAGATGGAGAGGAAATCTCCAGTCATCCTGGTGGACAGATGGACTGGGGAAGAGAATCTCTACATTGCCTGGATCATCTAAGGACACCATAACTTGGATTCTTGCTCCTTGACCCACCAAAGGACTCTAAGTGAGAATTTGGGCTCCCTGTTAGGACTTAACTTTAGTAACTCTTAGTAATCTTTAGTTTAGTTAGAAAAGGATTAATCTTAGAAATTAACTACAGTGGGTTGGGGTAATCAGATGCAAACCCTTGCCCTTATCCTCCCTTATCTTTCCCTTCTCTGTTAATAAACTCAGTTATTTATATATGATTTTACCTAAATATAAACCCTTCCTCCTTTCCTAAATTATTATAGCACAGGTGATTAATTATTTTCAGCCTCAGCAATTTCAAAGAAGCAAGCTCTGTGATATGAAATTCTTCAGGGGAGGGAATACAATAAAAACACGGGTATTGCAATAGCCTCCTCATTGGTCTCCTACCTTCAGCCTCTCCCTCTTTTTTTCCATCTCATCCTTTGTACATCTGCCTTATTGATGGTCCTAAAGCACAGACAATCCTAATCATGTCACTACCCAGCTCAAAAGTCTTCATTGACTCTCTATATCTCAAAAAATAAAACATAAAATACTAGGCCTGAAATTTAAAACCCTCTACAAAGGGACTCCCTTCTATATCTCTAGCCTTCATCCACATTATTACCTGCCATATGCCCTCCATTCTAATCACATCAACTCGATGCTTTTGCAAGGGTGGTCTCTCTTATGATAAATACCCTGGTTCTTCACCTCTCCTTATAGAACCCACTTAGGGAATTGCAAGTGCTCTTACCTTCCTGATGTTATTTTGCATTGCAGTGCATATACTTTGCATTTGCTTGTTTGTGTGCCTATTAATTATATCTCTGAGGTTAAATGTAGGCTTCTTGAGGGCAGGAAGTATTCCCATTTTTTTGTCTATGAATCCCATTTTTTGCCTATGAATTTTGTATATTGCAAGCACTAAGTTTACATTTATTGAATAAAATTAAAATTTTTGGACATAACAAAATCCTACAATGTGCCCCAGAAAGGAGCAAATGCTCCATCTGTAACAATTTTCAGTTACTAAAATCTATCTCTCAGTATGGCTTGGTGGCTAGAGAGCCAGCCTCAAAGCCAGGAAGACTGATACAAACTGACTGTGTGACCTCTCAGTGTTCTAAGAAACCCTCTAAGGCTATAAGCTGAAGAATGCAATTCTGCACTAGTAGAGGAAATACCTTCACCTAGGAGTTTCCAATAGCAGTGAAATTGCAGGGCTAGTCCTTGAAGATTTTTCATTAGTTCAGCCTGATCTCCCCATAAGCAGGGTAGATTAGTTAGGCTTGACTATCTAAAAAGCCTGAAATAAGAAAATCCACTGCAATAACCAGGAGGACAGAAGGATTAGAAAAGCAGAGACAGAAAAACTAAGAGGAAAAAAAGACCAGAAAAGCAGTATGTGCTCTGATGAGAGCAGTGAAGGCTGAAAAGGGAGGAAAATGGGAGGAATAATGGGAGGGAGTCAGAGAGTATGAGAGTAATTACCAAAACTTGTATGTCCAAATGCAGGTTGGGCCTGTATTTGGAGTAGCACCCTCAGAAGGCTGGACTGATTATTCCAGGCAGTTTTGGAGCCTGTCATCATCACCACCATCATAGAAATTCCTTTCAGAAGTGAAAATAACAGAGAGGCAGAGGAGAAGAAAGGGAAAAAGAGAAAGAAAGAAAGAAAGAAAGAAAGAAAGAAAGAAAGAAAGAAAGAAAGAAAGAAAAGAAAGAAAGAAAGAAAAGAAAGAAAGAAAGAAAGAAAGAAAGAAAGAAAGAAAGAAAGAAAGAAAGAAAGAAAAGAAAGAGAAAGAAGAGAGAGAGAGAAGAGAAAGAAAGAAGAGAGAGAAAGAAAGAAGAAAGAGAGAAAGAAAGAAAGAGAGAAGAGAGAGAAAAAGAGAGAGAAAGAGAGAAAGAAAGAGAGAGAGAGAAAGAAAGAAAGAGAGAGAAAGAGAGAAAGAGAGAGAGAGAAAGAAAGAAGAGAGAGA